>NC_139020.1:75585576-75762650 GCF_964662115.1 Mustela nivalis
GATCATGAGCCAAAGTCAAGAGTCAGATGCTTAACCAACTGAGCACCCCAGGCACTGCTCTTTTAACTGATTTTTATAGGTGTACTTAATTTTACTGCTTTTGTGCTTCCTCTTTTCTTACTCTTACTTATAAGTTTTCCTTTCTACTCAGTGATTCCACTTCAACATTTCTTGTTGGGCTGATTTTTTCCTGATGAATTTCTTTAATTTTGTGTATCTGGGAAACTCTTTATCTCTCCTATTCTAAATTATAGCTTTGCTGGATAGAGTATTCTTGGCTGCAGGTTTTTTGTTTTAGGATTTTCACTATATTATGCACTCTTCTCTGGCCTGCAAAATTTCTATTGAAAAGTCAGCTGATAGCTTTCTGAGGCTTGCCTTTTATGTAACTTTTCTTGTGCTATTTTAAAAATTCTCTTTATCAGTACCTTTTACCATTTTTTTTAAAGATTTTATTTATTCATTTGACAGAGAGAGATCACAAGTAAGCAGAGAGAGAGGAAGGGAAGCAGGCTCCCTGCTGAGCAGAGAGCCCCATGCGGGACTTGATCCCAGGACCCTGAGATCATGACCTGAGCTGAAGGCAGCGGCTTAACCCACTGAGCCACCCAGGTGCCCCACCTTTTACCATTTTAATTGCTCTGTGTCTTGATGTGACCTCCCTGGGTTGATTTTTTTGGGAGCTCTCTGTGTTTCCTAGATCTGGATTTCTGTTTTCTTCAGATTAAGAAAGTTTGTTTCTTCAAATAAATTTTCTGGCCCTTTTCTCCCTCTTCTCCTTCTGGGATCTCTAGAATGCAGATGTTATTACTTTGACAGTGTCACTAAATTTCCTATTTGTACTAAAAATTTTTTTTTCTCTTTCTTATTTGGCTTGATTGCTTTCCATTACTCTGTCCTCCAGGCCACTGATCTAATCATCTGCTTTCTCTAGTCTACTATTTATTCCATCTAGTTTATTTTTATTTCAGTTATTGTGTTCTTCATCTCTGATTGGTTCTTTTTTATGTTTCTATCTCTTTGTTAAGGGTCTCACTGAGGTCCTCCACTCTTTTCTCAAGTCCAGTGTATATCTTTATGATCATTGCTTTAAATTCTCTATTAGGCAATTATTTATCTCTGTTTCATTCAGTTATCTTGCTGTGATTTTTTAAAATATTTTTTTTATTTTTTAATAAACATATAATGTATTATTAGCCTTACCGGTACAGGTCTGTGAATCACCAGGTTTACATACTTCACAGCACTCACCATTGCACATACCCTTCTCAATGTCCATAACCCCACCACCCTCTCCCTACCCCCCTCACCCAGCTACCCTCAGTTTGTTTTGTGAGATTAAAAGTCTCTTATGGTTTGTCTCTCTCCCAATCCCATCTTGTTTCAATTATTCCTTTCCTACCCCCCAAACACCCCATGTTATATCTCTACTTCCTCATATCAGGGAGATCATATGATAGTTGTCTTTCTCCAATTGACTTATTTCGCTAAGCATAGTACCCTCTAGTTCTATCCATGTCATCGCAACTGGCAAGATTTCATTTCTTTTGATAGCTGCATAGTATTCCATGGTATGTATATGTGTGTGTATATATATATATCTTCATTCCATGGTATGTATGTGTGTGTGTGTACATACACATACCACATCTTCTGTATCCATTCATCTGTTGATGGACATCTAGGTTCTTTCCATATCCATAGTTTGGCTATTGTGGACATTGCTGCTGTAAACATTCAGGTGCATGTGCTCCTTTGGATCACTACGTTTGTATCTTTAGTGTAAACACCCAGTAGTGCAATTGCTGGGTCATAGGGTAGCTCTATTTTCAACTTTTGAGGAACCTCCATGCTGCTTTCCAGAGTGGCTGCACCAGCTTACATTCCCACCAACAGTGTAGGAGGGTTCCCCTTTCTCTGCATCCTCACCAGCATCTGTGAGAATGCTGACTTGTTAATTTTAGCCGTTCTGACTGGTGTGAGGTGGTATCTCATTGTGGTTTTGATTTGTATTTCCCTGATGCGGAGTGATGTGGAACACTTTTTCATGTGTCTGTTGGCCATCTGGATATCTTCTTTGCAAAAATGTCTGTTCATGTCCTCTGCCTGTTTCTTGATTGGATTATTTGTGCTTTGGGTATTGAGTTTGATAAGTTCTTTATAGATTTTGGAAACTAGCCCTTTATATGATATGTCATTTGCAAATATCTTCTCCCATTCTGTCAGTTGTCTTTTGGTTTTGTTAACTGTTTCCTTTGTTGTGCAAAAGTTTTTGATCTTGATGAAGTCCCAATAGTTTATTTTTGCCCTTGCTTCCCTTGCCTTTGGCAATGTTCCTAAAAAGAAGTTGCTGCAACTGAGGTCGAAGAGGTTGCTGCAAAATCCTCAAGGATTTTGATGGATTCCTTTCTCACATTGAGGTCCTTCATCCATTTTGAGTCTATTTTTGTGTGTGGTGTAAGGAAATGGTCCAGTTTCATTTTTCATGTGGCTGTCCAATTTTCCCAACACCATTTGTTGAAGAGGCTGTCTTTTTTTCATTGGACATTCTTTCCTGCTTTGTCAAAGATTAGTTGACCATAGACTTGAGGGTCTATTTCTGGGCTCTCTATTCTGTTCCATTGATCTATGTGTCTGTTTTTGTGCCAGTACCATGCTGTCTTGATGATGACAGCTTTGTAATAGAGCTTGAAGTCTGGAATTGTGATGCCACCAACTTTGGCTTTCTTTTTCAAAATTCCTCTGGCTATTCGGGGTCTTTTCTGGTTCTACATAAATTTTAGGATTATTTGTTCCATTTCTTTGGAAAAAAAGGATGGAATTTTTATAGGGATTGCATTCGATGTGTAGATTGCTTTAGGTAGCATAGACATTTTCACAATATTTGTTCTTCCAATCTATGAGCATGGAACATTTTTCTATTTCTTTGTGTCTTCCTCAATTTCTTTCATGAGTACTGTGTAGTTTTCTGAGTATAGATTCTTTGCCTCTTTGGTTAGGTTTATCCCTATTAGGTATCTAATGGTTTTGGGTGCAAATGTAATGGGGATTGACTCCTTAATTTCTCTTTCTTCTGTCTTGTAAAGAAATTGTTGTCTTGGTGTAAAAAAAAAAAAAAATGCCACTGATTTCTGCGCATTGATTTTATATCCTTACACTTTACTGAATTCCTGTACAAGTTCTAGCAGATTTGGAGTGGAGTCTGTTGGGTTTTCCACATGTAGTATCATATCATCTGCAAAGAGTTATAGTTTGACTTCTTCTTTGTAGATTCGGATGCCTTTAATTTCTTTTTGTTGTCTGATTGCTGAGGCTAGGACTTCTAGTACTATGTTGAATAGCAGTGGTGGTAATGGACATCCTGCCGTATTCTGGACCTTAGCAGAAAAGCTCTCAGTTTTTCTCCATTGAGAATGATATTTACGGTGAGTTTTTCATAGATGGCTTTGATAATATTGATGGCTTTGATAATATCCCTATCCTTTGAAGAGATTTGAATAGAAAAATCATTTTGTCAAATGCTTTTTCAGCATCTATTGAGAGTATCATATGGTTCTTGTTCTTTCTTTTATTAATGTATTGTATCCCATTGATTGATTTGCAGATGTTGAACCAACCTTGCAGCCCTGGAATAAATCCCACTTGGTCATGGTGAATAATCCTTTTAATGTACTGTTGGATCCTATTGGTTAGTATTTTGGTGAGAATTTTCGCATCTGTGTTCATCAAGGATATTGGACTATAGTTCTCTTTTTTGATGGGATCCTTGTCTGTTTTGGGATCAAGGTGATGCTGGCCTCATAAAATGAGTTTGGAAGTTTTCCTTCCATTTCTATTTTTTGGAACGGTTTCAGGAGAATAGGAATTAATTCTTCTTTAAATGTTTGGTAGAATTCCCCTGGGAAGCCATCTGGCTCTGGGCTCTTATTTGTTTAGAGATTTTTGATGACTGTTTCAATCTCCTTTGCTCTGATTTTTGTCCTGTTCTTTCATTTGAGACATACTCCTCTGTCTCCTCATTTAGTCTAACTCCCTGTGTCTGTTTCTGTGTTAGGAATGTCAGCTATGTCTCCTGCTCTTGGAAGTAGTGGCCTTAAGAAGAAGAGGTTCTGTAGTGTCCTGCAGTGCAAGGTTCCCTGTGCACTAGAACCTGGTGTTTCAGAGATATTTCCTATGTGTGTTGTGTGTGCCCTACTGTTGTGTCTCTGTCACTTCAACCTCATGCCAGTCATCTACAATGGCTCTCTTTGCCTGTTCTGTGCAGAGCCTGGTACCTGTGTTGTTAATGGGCCAGTCTGGGGCCACCTTGGGCTTGAGTTGAATCAGACAAGGTGTTTACCAGAGATGCAGTAGCACCAAACTAGAGGGCACCCTCCCTGTGTTGCCTGTCCCCTGAGAAGTTTTTATTGATGGGCAGGGCTTGTGCTCAGACCAGACATCTGTTCTCAGTCCACTGCTGGACCACAGTCAGACTGGTGTGTGATTACCTCCTCTTCTCCCCATGGCAGGAGTCTTTTTGGATTGGTACTGGCCTCTATCTGTGTTGCTTGCATATTGCCCATTTTGTAGTTCTGCTTTGGATGGGCTCTACCCAAGGGCATATTGGAGGGGGCAGGTCTTCAGCAGAATATGGCAGTGGGATGCACTGTTAGCAAGCTAAATAGTAAGTGTTGAAAGCACTGTGGAACTTGCAGTTGTCCTTGTGTTTATGCTGGGGCTGAGAGAGGCAAATGGTGCCTGCCAGTTTTTTTCTCCTGGAGAAGTTTCACAATGATCCCTACCCCTTCACAACACACTCTGAGATTAATAAACAAATCCTCCTGTATACCCCAGGCAGTTTTCAAACTGCTGCTTCTATGCTGTATCTCTGTGGAGCTGTTTTTTTGTGCTGCCCCTTTAAGGAGAGGGACTCAGTTTCCTTTTGGCCTCCTATCTCTTCTAGAGCTGAGCCCACTGATTTTTAAAGTCCCAATTGTTAAGCTCTGCTGACTATAAGAACTCATAAAACTATGCCCCTCTTTTTAAAGCTGTGTGTTATGGGCATTTTTCTTTCCCACATGGGCTTCCCAGTGTGATAGTCTGTTTCTCTCCCCTCTTCACTACCCCAGCATCCTTCCCTTCCATGGAGAGTTGTGAGGGTCTGTTTAGCTCCCCATTATGCCTTACTCTTTCTACCCTCTTCTCTACATTTAGCTGTGGAGAGTCTGTTCTGCCACCCTTCTGGTTGTTTTCTGGGTTATTTACATTGATGTGGATGTTATTTAGTTGTATCCATAGGATGAGGTGAGATTAGGATCCTCCTACTTTGCCATCTTCCCATAAGTCCCTTCTGACGTGTGTGTTTTTGCAGTCCTCCATGTACTGCTTATTATCCAGAGCATCTGGAAAACACTGCCATGACCTAGCTCCAGGAGGGCAGGGATCATTCCTATTCTTTTTATATTTATATTCATTGGTACAATCCCTGTAAGTGCTGACATAAAGACGAGATGGGGAGAGGGAATGATGTATGAAATGAATATGACTTTTCTAATGTAGTGAATTTACCAAGTCTGTGGTATAGCTTCTTGGAGTTCAATTAGTAAAATTCAATACAAGAGAGATAATTTATCCATCTGCATAGATAACTCAAATGTGTTGCTAGTAGGGAATCTAATCAAGGTAATTGAAATCATCTATTACTCTCACATTTGAGTAATGTGCAGAGCTCTTTAAAAAATGAAAACTTTTTGATGGACCCCGGATTGATCTCTATTATTTTTATTATAATGTTTCTTTCTTTTTTTTTTTTAAAGATTGTATTTATTTATTTGTCAGAGAGAGAGACAGAGTGTGTGTGTAAGCACACAAGCAGGGAAATGGGAGGCAGAGGGAGAGGGCAAAGCAGGCTCCCCACTGAACAGGAAGCCCAATGTGGGACTCAATTCCAGGATCCTGGGGCCATGAACTGAGCCAAAGTCAAGCGCTCAACCAACTGAGCCACCCAGGCACCCCATATTATAATGTTTCTTGAACATATGTAAAACTACATATAAATGCTTTATACTTACAGATCTTGTATCATTATAAACCAAGCAAACAAAATTGTAAAACAAATGAAATTCAAGTTAACAACATTAACTTCTTACCATGTGACTCTCCTACTGCCTGCTACAGAGCAGCTTCAGTGTTTGGCCTGCCTTGGCTATCTTGTATATGATTCAGTTCTTCTGCAACTTACATTAAGGAGGTGGCCTCCAGATGAAACAGCATATGCTCGTATTCTCTTTTATTTTAGATTACCATAGAGA
The DNA here is from genome assembly GCF_964662115.1 of Mustela nivalis. NCBI lineage: Eukaryota > Metazoa > Chordata > Mammalia > Carnivora > Mustelidae > Mustela > Mustela nivalis. Next base: position 75,591,867 of record NC_139020.1, read on the forward strand.
TGAAAACACACATGAAAAGCTTTTCAGAGAGAAATATCTTATCACAGAAAATGCACCCATGTATTCTACTTTGAGTGGCACTTCTATAACCAAACAACTGATTTGCTAACTTACCCAGTGATTATTTGCACTCATGTTCATTGATTGAACCTGAAGCTGCAAAACAATTTATGTTATCTTCTCTTCTCGGGACCCAGTATTTGTCATCAGTCGTTGTTTTAGTTGAATGAGATGATCCTAGAGTAGAAATATCCAAAGTGTAAGAATGTTGGAGAGTGGGCAACCTCTGTCCTTGATACTGACCAGCAGACCTGGTGGAGTATAGGCACCTGGCATGCTAGCTTCCTGACCCTCCCCAGGAAGGGCCTTTGGTTCTGGCTGTGAATATACCATGTAGCCATCTGTGAGTGACTTGGCTTTCTGCAGGAACTTTGCTTTAAGTGGAAGAGGACATGCTAACCAACTCAGTCTCCTGATAGTTTTAGTTTTCAGTCAAATTAACAACCTGACCATCTGGCTTGTGTGCATGTGTGTGTGTGTGTGTGTGTGAGAGAGAGAGAGAGAGAGGGAGAGATAAAGAGAGAGAGAGAGAGAGACTATTGAGAATTTAGACAATGTGAGTATAACCCTATAGGCCTCACCACCTCTGGATGGCAATAACTGTACTGCCTACTATTAGAAGATAAAACAAAATAATATTTGCAGAGTGTCTATTATGTGTAAGTAATCTCAGTGGATACAATGTGTAGCCATCAGAGCCCCCACCTATACTAAAATGTCCTTTGGGGAAGAGTCGGGGTTGGGGGAACAGGAATAGATTTATACTAATGTGTTACATGAATTTTAAGTCATCTTTAATGCATTTTTAAAAGCATTGGTTCAAAAAAGTATACTTGGTGTGGTTGTACTGTTTTGTTTTTTGGGAAAGGACATAGTAGAGAAGTACTTCCGCGGTCCCTGATTCCTAACATGAAGCTTCAGTGGCTGCCGCCCCTGCTACTTTCCACTTGTCTTAGGAGCACTCTTTGAAGTTGGAAATAATATCCCAAAGGATCTAGAATATATTTAAGGATCCTGGGCAAAAATACTCCTTGAATCATAATGTTTATGTGTTTCTAACAACAAGAAACATCAACTTCGTATCAACAGTGATGTCATTTTCGTGTCATCCATCTCTTTGAGCTATTGGAGTAGATGAAAAGATGACAGTAAAGAACTGCCCCAAGTGAGTAAGCCAAGACCTCTTTGGTTCGTTAATACCATATTTTTTTTTCCTGAGCATCTTGATATTATTGTGTTTATAGTGCCGTTAAGTATCTAGCTCTCCATGGGTCATAGGAATGCTATTGTTTTTAACTATTGCCAAAGTAATTTCTAAGATACTTTCCAAGATTTTAAGGAAGACTTTAACATATTTGCTGGGGGGGCCATCTTCCACCACATTTTTTTTTTTTACAAGAAGCACAGGTCTGCTTAAAACATCATACACATTCTGACCTAGCCATTTTGAGCCTTTATCATGTTTTTCACAGAGGAAACTAGAAATCAAAGAGGAATAGCTTTATTCTATTAGGAGAGTACTGGAACCCACCCATGGTGGTTCCCATTCTGGAAGTCTATGCAAAGTGTGTTTGCAAAATAAACTATCAATTCATTCTTATTTTTGTTATTTGACTGGCAGCCTATGCTCTGAAATCAAATGAGCTGAGAACAAATGACAGGAGCATGCACACACACACACATGCACACACATGTGCGTTCATATACAGGAGGAAAACTGATCCCACTTCTCTTGGGTTCACTGTTGCTAACCCCCCCACCAAAATGTCATGTTACCAGTCACCTCAAATTGCTATATTTTAAGCTGCACCTGTTTTAGAGACTGATGAAAACTGCAAGGAGATTACAGCTATCATTTACTCCAAGATGCCAGGACTCAGATAAAGACCATCCCTACCAAAGGCAATCGAAAAATGAACCTGAGCATATTTAGTATCCTATATAATGGAAGTTGATTGGAAATAACTAAAGATCAAGAGGACTTTGAGACTTCACCAACACAGTTCTGGAAATTCATCATTATCTTTAAGGCCTGAAGCCAGTATTTTGTTTGTGGTCTCACTGATCCAGGGAACCCACATGTGATGATAGGGAAGAGATATGTTGACAAATAATTATAATACACTCTAAAGGACTCCAAGAGAGGTGAGGGCAAGGTGCTACAGGAGGAGGGTAGACAGAGGAGTAAGCAATGTAAGTGGAGAAGCAGGAGATGGAACATGATGAGCCCCCAGTTAACATTTGCTCCATGTAATGCATTTTGTATGAAGTAACACCCTAGCTGGGCTTTACAGGTTGAATAGGAGTTGGCTGGACAGGGAAGAAAGCACTCAGAGAGGAGGAAGGGTTCAAGAAAAGGCTACTTTAATGTAGAAGTTTACACACTTCTGAGGGATATTGGACATAAAATATCAAAATCATAGAGACAAAAGGAGCTTAGATATTACCTAATCCCACCCTCCAATTTTACATGAGGACTAGAGAAGATAAAAAAGTTGCTCAACCTTTGATGAGAGGGAAGACCTTGTCGACTGGATTTTGTGGGGTTTTAAATAGTAACTAAAAAATTAAAATAGTAATTTTAAGTTTACCAATGTTTATATACAAACAAATTTAAAAAGATAATTATTTCTGAAGCACCTGCGTGGCTCAGTCAGTTAAGCATCAGCCTTCAGCTCAGGTCATGATCTCAGGATCCTGGGATCCAGGCCAACGTTGGTCTCGCTGCTCAGCGGGGAGTCTGCTTCTCCCTGTTCCCTCCCCTCCACCCCTCACGTTCTCTCTCTCTTCAAATAAATAATAAATAAAAATGCTTATTTTAAAAATTTAAAAATTAAATTTAAAAATTTAAAAATTAAACAAAAGATAATTATTTCTTTTTTTTTAAGGTTTTATTTATTTATGTGACAGAGAGAGATCACAAATAGGTAAAGAGGCAGGCAGAGAGAGAAAGGGAAGCAGACTCCCCACTGAGCAGAGAGCCCAATGCAAGGCTCCATCCCAAGACCCTGAGATCATGACATGAGCCAAAGGCAGAGGCTTAACTCACTGAGCCACCCAGGCGCCCCAAAGATAATTACTTCTGAAAGTCTGTAATAAACCTGTGGCCCCTTAGCCCTCCTTTCCCCATCCACCACCCACCATTGCCCTCCAGCTCCTGGGAGGCAACTTCCTCTAGTACTTTCCACTTCGTCAGCCATGTCTTGTGGTCCCCTCAGTTTTTAATACTTGTGCCTTTTATTGGTTTTATCACTTCTACTTCCTCTTGCCCCCCCACCAGCCTGAAATATAATCATATCTCTACCTTTTATTAAAGCCACCTGTGGGGTTTTTATTTGTATCATTAGCTACAGAGCCAAGAATTGTACTCAGATTGCACTTACTTTCTTTAAACTATTCCTGAAATTTAAAAATTATTTATATTAAAACCACCTGAGTTTTTTTTTAATAGTTGATGTCTTCCTACACACTGTAACTCTGTTTCATAAAATACCCCCTAGTTACTGTTTTCTACACAGTCAAATCTGTCAGAAAACGTGTCATTCCTCCTCTTCTATTTTGTTTTGGTTTGGGGTTTTATTGAAGAAACTCTTTCAGAAGCCCTCTGTTGTAATCTAGGTACAATTGCTCTTTAGGTCTTTTCCCAGCTTCACACTTGGGGCCTCCCACGCCAGCATCTTGGGAATTACCTTTTTGCTTCTCTGTTGTATTTCCTGTTTCCTGGATTACTCCTTCTTAGTTTATTTCCTTATTGCTCAGAGGTAGGTTTATGTATTTGGGTGAGGGGAGGGATGACTTGTTACTCCAATAATACTCCAAGAAAAGGTGAACAAAGAGATTTTTGTTTTTAAAACACTGTAAGCCTAAAAATGTCTTTATTTTATCCTTATATTTGATTGATAGTCTGGGTGCAGAATTTGAGGTGGAAAATTATTTTCTCCTCGGTCATTTGAAGGCATTGCTCTATTCTTTGTGAGTTTCTCCTTGAGCTGTTGAGAGGACCAGTAATGCCTTGATTCCTGATCTTTGAATGTGGCCTGATTTTTTCAGAATCTTTTCTTTTTTCTGATTTACTAAAATTTCACAATCATGCCTATCAGGCCTTTTTTCATTCATTGTGTTGAACACATGGGTGGATCTTTCCTAGTCCTTACATCTGAGAAACTTGTTCTCTTCTCTTGATAACAGCTCTCCCCGCCCCATTCCTTTATCCTCTTCTCCCTTTCTGGAACCCTATTGTTCAAATATTTTATGTTTATTTATAATGATCTTTGAATATGCTTATCTTCTCTGTTCTACCTCTCTACTCAATGGGATCGTTTTCTGGGAGATTTCCTAGGCTTCCTCTTTCAAGACATGTATTAACTTTCTCATTTCTATTAAATATATTTTTAACTTATCAGAGGTTCTTATTTTCAGATTCTTCCTCGTATGGTCTGCTCTTCTTCTTTTATGGAAATCATTTCTTGTATCTCTCTAAGAATATTAATTAAATTTACTTTTGAGTTTTCTTCTGTTTCTTTGAGTGTGGGTTTTTTCTTTTGTTTTGTTTTGTTTCTTGTTTTGCTTGGTCTCATTTGGTCTTTGTCCTTACAACAGTCTGATGATCCTTGGCTCCCTGTTTATATCAAAAAGTCAAACTGTAGAAAGCTGGCTGGAACTTCTGGGTGCGTGAGTGGCCTATGACCACTGGCAAGCTTCCTATAGACGGGTCAGAAGGTGAGCTGGGATTTTCACTGAGGAACTCCAAATATCAGTAACTCTGCTAACTCTTGTCACCTTGAGTTCATGACCCTTCCTGAGACTTCTGTGAGGCAAATTGGCTTATTTCTCATCAACACTAAATTTGCATTTTGTCTTCTCTGTGAAGTGATTTACCATCTTCCATCCACTTTCTCTATCCATATATTGTCATAGGAAAGGTATTTCCTATAGTTGAATTAAAAAACAGAGTTTGTTTTGCTTTATTATTCTTTTTGTGTTCTGGGAATATTTTGAAAGTAGGCAGGAGAAACATCTGTATTTCACCACCTAGCACTGGATTTTAGAGACATTTTTATGAGGATGACAAGAAAGGAAAGAGACTTGTAGGGGTTTGGTAGGCAAAATTATCAAGATTTCCTCCCAAAATTCTGGTCCTATTTATTCAGTCAAACGCTAATCTGAGGATTGCTATGAAGAACTTTGCAAATAGAATTAAGGCTACTAAGGAGAAGGGCATCTTGGATTTTCCAAGTGGGCCCAACATAATCACTTGGGCCTTTAAACTGGGAAGAAGGCAGAAGGGAATCAGGAAAGATGACGTGGAAGGAGAGGTCAGAGAGATGAGAAGGTTGAGAAGGCCTGCTCTGCAATTGTTGGTTTTGAAGATGTAGGGGACCATGAGCCAAGGAATGTGATCAGCCTGGAAGCTGAGAAAAAACACTGTTCCCTCCTGGAGCTCTGACCCCAAATGCTCCACCAGCATGAATGGTCTGGAACTGGATTCTCCCCCAGAACTTCCCAGTAAGAGCCTAGGCTCCTGTCACTCTGATTGAAGCTTGGCACCCAGCAGTGCACCCAGCCAAGCCCCCTCGACTTCTGACCTACAGATTGTCAGTGGTGGCTTTGAAAATTCATATTCCCATGTGGTCATTTGTTACAGCAACAGGAGAAAACAAATACAGGGAGACTACTTCAGTGTGTGAAAGGCAGAGACAAAGATAGGGAATGAGACAGGAACTTTCTCGTTGTACATTGTGAGTGGAGAAGCCCTCAGGCATTCCTGAGAAGATTGCACTCCACATGAAATGGAGCCATAAAAAAGTTCAGCACTGTGAATTTCAGCTTCGAGTTAGGAGGGTAGGAATTATTACCAAAAAGAGAGAGTCATGTTGTTTGGACATGTGTTGTTGATTATTATGGTAACGAAAGGACCCTTCTCATTTTGCCTGCCCTGTGTATCCCTCCCCACACTGGCCATAGGCTTGGCCATGTGAGCTCATTTGGTCATCTATGTACCAGCAAACATGACACAAGCAGTGTTGATAAACACTTGTGTGTTGGGATTTGCTTCTTTGGAACACTGTGGACACCTTGGGAGGAAGTCTGCTGCTGGGAATGGGAGGAAGGGGAAGCCTGAAGGATTACAGATTTATTATAAAGTCTTTAAAAATAATTGTCCTAATCTATTTGCATGCATGCAAACATTGCTCAGTTTAAAAGTTAGTATTTTAGGGGCACCTGGGTAGTTCAGTGGGTTAAAGCCTCTGCCTTCAGCTCAGGTCATGATCCCAGGGTTCTAGGATAGAGCCCCACATCGGGCTCTCTGCTCAGCGGGGAGCCTGCTTCCCTACCCCCCCCCACTGCCTCCCCCCCACTGCCTGCCTTCCCTCCCCCCCACTGCCTGCCTCTCTGCCTAATTGTGATCTCTCTGTGTCAAATAAATAAAAAAAAATCTTTAAAAAAAATAAAATAAAAGTTAGTATATTAAAAAGCACAAAATCTAGTGCAGGAGGCCTCTGCTCTCATCTGGCTTCCAACTCTGAGATTTTCAACTCTGCCCATTATCTCTATTATCATCACAAAAGACCCAGACTCCTTAAGAGGCACTGGCAAGATTGAGAAGGAGGGTGAAGGAATTACCGCATGCATATTAATTTCTCTTCTTTTATCCTGTCTCATAAGTAAAAAAAATCATTCTCGTTGTGGTTGAGTGGGTGGTAGTGGTTCACGTCTCCATGTCTAATTTCATAAATATGTGCTTCAATTAGCTTTTGCAAACAAAATAACTAAATCCTCATTCAATTTTCTATTTTAGAAGGGCCATTAATCTGGAAAACAAATAAAAATAAATTAATTTTTAATGGCTAATGTATATTTTTTTCAAAATGAGACTTATAATGCTAATATAACTTTAAATAGAAACTATAAGACCCCAAACTCCTGTTTTCTCTCTTACTGAGCTGATTCTTTCATTCAGCCTATCTAAGGGTCAAAGTCAAGCATAGTCAGAGAACCATTTAAGAAGAGTCTGTGATTTTTTTTCACCTGCTGTCTTTTTGTTTTTAAGACTGAGAGCAATCTAATCTTCCCTAAGCAGTCTGACTCAAGAACTGTATCTTTTCCACCAGGCACTATTAATAGGAAGAAGCTGGACAAAGAATTCAGAAATCAAAGTACAATAAAACCTCATTTAATGGGAATGTTCAGGGGATGTGTCATTCTGGTTAATTAAGTTTTCTGGTTAACTAAAAATTAACCCGACACCCTTTGCTCACATCTTTCCATAAAAATCTTTCTAAAATGCATTAGCCTCTTTAATGCCTTAGAAAGTGTAGGGTGGTAGGTGTAATTGAATCTTTGTTTGATGATCGAAGTCCTTGCAGTGCCCCAGAAAGATCATTATAAACATAAATACTCATTGTGCTGTATGGTAGTTGTAGATGGTCTAGGAGATTGTGTTGAATGGGTAATCAGCTCAAGATATAATCTGAAGGAGTATTTGTGTGTCTGTGTCTGTGTCTGATATACATCACATGTATTCCATTTATGTCTATGTACCTTTGTGCTCTTCTCTTGAAATCAGAAAGTAGAAAAATAATCAAGGGTCCCAATTCATTTTTTTTTGTATGATCATAATTAGACTTAGAAAGGAGTGACATGGCCATAATATTTCTTTAGGATCTTTTTGCCTTTACCTTCTAAAAATACAACTAAATCACAGACAGTGTAACAACACAACTATTTTCAGTTCTTACTGTCTAGTGGCCACCATAGGCATGATTATTTCTGCAAATTGTGATCATAGTATAATGTAATTTTGTATCTTGCTTTATTTACTTAATACCATATAAGAAACATTTTCTATGTTGCCACACAGTCTTCATATTCTTTTATTCATTCATTCAACAAATATTTATTGACTGCCTAAGATGTACTTAATAGTCACTGTTCTAGATTCTGGATACATAAGCAGGGAACAATAAGGACAGAAATCCCTACCTTTACGAGGCTTACATTATTGTAGATTATCATTTTAAATAGCTGCATAGCTCCCTTTTGCTTTTAATATATTTTTGTACTTATTTGGTGGCCCCCTTTCACACCTTGGTGCCCTAAACAACTTACGTCGTCTCTATAATATTCTCTATGGACATTAGCTTTTGGGATGCTGTAAACTCACTCACCTGAAGGTGGGGGATGGGGACCAATAACAGCAAAAAAGCACTTATATACCCCTTCAGCCTGTCCCAGGGTGAAGCACTTGTTCTAAGCCCTGTATTCTACATTCAGTTTGTACAATAGCCCTATGAGGTTGGTACGAGTAATAGGCCCATATTTTAGGAGAGGAAACTGAGGCACAAACAAAGATATGAAATGATATTTTGGGAGGACATTGAAGCAATCATTCTGAATAACAGTAATAACGAACTTAATTTTTACTTGTGTCATTATTTTTTAATTTTATTTGGGTCAGATTTTACTTGTGCTAGGTATTGTTCTGAGCCTATAAATTCATTTAATCCTCACAATTCTAGGAGGGTCTCAGTGACTCAGTCGGTAGAGCATCCAACACTTGGTTTCAGCTCAGGTCATGATCTTAGGGTCGTGAGATCAAGCCCTGTGTTGGGCATGAAGCCTGCTTAAGATTCTCTCCCTCTCCTTCTGCCCTGCTCTCTCATGCCTGCTTGCTCTCTCTCAAAAAAAAAAAAAAATCACAATTCTAATTTAAAAGTGAGGAGACTGAGGCTTACATCAGTAAGTAACCTGTCAAAAATCACACAGCTAGTAAATGATAGAAATAGAGTTTGAATCCTGGCAGTCTTACAGAGTAGATACTCTCAGTTACTTGCCTCTCCTCAACTGATATTTTAACATCTGATTCTTCCAGAGGGTGTTTGTATTTTAAGAGTAGAAAGGGGAAACTATTGCATCCCTAATGTGGGACCTCTGAAGCAGGAAATTATGATCCTTCTCCATTGACAGTACCATTTGGACTCTGCCATTTTCACCCCAAGGACAATTTGACCAGATTACTAGCAAACATTGGACTTGGGAGAAATAACTAGCTGACAATGGCTAATGATGTTCACAAATAAAATTTTTTATAAAAAGCACAAAGCCTGCAGAGGAATGATACCTTCTTGGTGATACTGAAAGCTAAAAATTGATGTGGAAAATTAGACTCATAAAAATTATCAACATAAGATAAAACTCTAGTCATTAGACCTTCTTAATAACATTTAGGTCTGTCCAATTTGACCCAGATAAAATTGGAATTAGTAAAAATGAGGGCAACAAAAGAAAACCCAGAGTGGCAAAAATATAATCAATAAAGTTTCATATGGACAAATCTTTGAATGATGAATCAAACCTCTGTTGGAAATTTTACATAAAGGAGAACTGATTCCAATGAAAATAACTTCAGTAAATTAAAAATGGGAGTATAAAACAAAAATGGAAATGGTTTCACTACAGTATATAGAAAATTTATCAAGGATTTAAATGATCATAATAACATTTGCCAGGAAAATGTGGATCAGTTCTTTGAAGATGAAAATTCATTAATGTGAATGTCATCCTGGTGACATTATCTTATTCATAGATGCTGGGACAAAACATGTTCAATGTCAAACAATGGAACCAATCATCCTATATTAAAAGTAGCATGGCAGAGGTATATGTCTGAACTCGTTAGTACCTACCCAGAATGCACTCCACCTCTTTTGTTCAGGTATCCACTACCATTAGCCTATATTATACATCTTTTTTAATCAGTTCAGTGCTTTTTTTTTTTTTTTAAGATTTTATTTATTTATTTGACAGAGAGAAATCACAAGTAGATGGAGAGGCAAACGGAGAGAGAGAGAGGGAAGCAGGTTCCCTGCTGAGCAGAGAGCCCGATGCGGGACTCGATCCCAGGACCCTGAGATCGTGACCTGAGCCGAAGGCAGTGGCTCAACCCACTGAGCCACCCAGGCGCCCAGTTCAGTACTTTTAAACAGTCCCTAGAATTTAGTTTGAACCTCAAACTTAATTTGATATTTAGACTTAGAAGCAATAAACAAACGTGTATTGATCATCTGCTGTCCGCCTCAGCTACATTAGCAGCTGTGGGCACTCATCCAAGAAGACCCAATCCTGGATTTCAAGGAACACAAGAAATTAGGAGGTAGAGACACAGGATGGCATGATTGAGAATACAAGAGAATATAGGACAGAAAATAAAGAAGCAGCAACTCAGAGATGTAGAACACCCTTTCTAAATGCAGTTCAACCCAGAGCATGGGACTAAGCATTCAATAAGCACATGGTAAGTGCTGAAGAGATCGATGTTTGGAACTGTTTTGTTTTGAAAGTTGAATAAGATTTATACAATAGAAATAGAGGAGGACATCAAAAATCAGGAAAAAAAAAAAAAAGATCTGAATTAAATGTTTCCTTCTCTGTGCTCTCATAGCACTCTGTCTTGTACAGCAGCTTTCCCTTGGCATCATAAACACTTACACACATAGCTGTCTCTTCTACTGGACCCACTTTGGGGGTAAGGACTGTGTCTTACTAACCTTTAGAACCTCAGCACTTACTCAATATCTGTTGCATAATGGTTCCTCAATAATATTTGATAAACAAACTAAGGAAAAATTGACTGAGTGCACAAACCAAGAGGAAAGCCCAGAAGATGCTCAGGGCTCAGTGAGTTAGCTAGTTTGGGGTGGAAGCAGAACTAATCTGGAAGCGTTGCCTGTGGGTCTACGCTGGACTTTATTCCGCAGGCAGTGGAGGACCATGGTAGGTGTTCAGCATAGTAATTATGAAACATTGAAGTGATCCTGATAATAACAGCAGCCACCCTTTATTGACCAGACTAAGTGTTTTGTGTTTGTTCACTTGTTTAACCCTCATCATTCTAAGGATTAGGTGATATTAACTCCGTTTGTGTCGACTGTATCTCTCAGAGACTGAGGAAATTACTTAGAATCGCAGAGTCAGCAGATGGCTTCACCAAGGCTAGAACCCTGGTGTGTTTGACTGCAATTCCCATGCCTCCTACCAGCCACAGGGCTCCCGCAGGGACTCTGGTGATGACAGGAAGCATGACTAGGACAATGCTTGGACCATTTGTGCTCTTACACTTAGGTCTCTGAAATATGAAAATGCAGATTTGTCATTGTGTGAATCAAGTGGAGATTTACTGATGAAAAGAGATATACTTCCTCTCCTGGTGTGCTTTAATCAATATCTCTCCCAAGCCTGAGATCTCTCCTCAGATGAATTGCTCAGAACACGGGAACAGAAAGAGAAATGGTCTGTTACTGTAAGATCAAGTCTGACTTCATCTCTGCCTGCAATTAATTACTCTCAATCAGATAACTCAAAAGGTGTCAGGTTTTGCATGATGAACTTAAAAGGAGAATTTCTGTGCCCTATCCTCTTCTGACCTTGTTTAATCACCTGAATATTTGCATTTAGTATTTGACAAATGCTAACATCTACTGTTGGGGGTTCATGATAGTAAACCCACAAATTCTTTCCATTTTTAGAAATATAGTTCACTGTGAATTAATTTTGACTCATTTCAATAACAGTGATAATACTACATTCATTTGCTATTTCAATAGCTATTACTTGCATCTTGACACAAATTGCTTTGTAATTCGGTCTTTATTTTTTGGTTGCCTGAAATAATATCCTCGGTAGGTAAGGCCTTTCATCAAGAAATTGCTCCCAAATATTCTGTGTTCTAATGCCACCTTATTCTCTTTGGAGCATAATTTCAGTGAACTCATGGAAGATTTGAAATCCAATGTCTGTCTACTGCTAACGTACCAGGAACAATAAATGGCCCTTTTTTTTGTAAGTGATTAAATAACAAAGTGCAGCTTAGGCATCTCCTAATCACCAGGCCCAAATCATGCTATTGAATGAACTCTCCAACTGTGGCAGAAATCTTCCTAATACACAGGAGGAAAAGAGATGAAAGAAGCCAGCCTTTCAAAGCTTTGTGGCATGGAAGGACCGTGACTGTTATCTTCCTGGGAGACCATTGACATCACATCAAGGTTGAATTACTGGTTTAGCTGAATGGGTCTGGGAGGATGAATCTAAAATCAAATGCCAGTTGAAGAGCACAATCTCTGAAGAAAGGCAGTGGATGCAATCGAACAATCATACGTGAGGGGATATAAGTTTGGTTTATTCCAGAAGTGAGAGTGACTGAATCTTCTTGTCACTTGGTGATCAATACATATTCTGGAAAAAAACTCTTGCGTTCCAGGTGCCTTCCAGGCTGAGGATTAGGTAGAACTCTCCCTCTGCTCCCTCCTCATCTAATTTGACCTTCTCATTGCACCTTTACTAACGGAAAACTAACTCTAATTATCTGCAACACTTGGGGCTTACACTCCCTATCTATCTTTACTCTATTGAGGGAACTGCTTTTTCTTAAGAAATTAAATAATAAAGTTATAGATGATCCTCATTGTATGCTCATTTTTGTGGCACTGAAATTGTGACTCAGAGCACTTCGTGTTGGACTAAACACATTGGGTGGTGTTGTGTTTGACAAATGTTTCAATCTGAATGTAAGCTCTGTTCTCTGAGATCTTGATAGTGGCTCAGTCGTTAAGCCTCTGCCTCTGGCTCAGGTCATGATCCCAGGGTCCTTGGATCGAGCCCCACATTGGGCTTCCCAGTCAACGGGAAGCCTGCTTCTCCCTCTCCCACTCCTGCTGCTTGTGTTCCTTCTCCCTCTATCAAATAAATAAATAAAATCTTTTTTAAAAAGAAAAGAAAAGAAATGCAGGATCTCGGGCTACATTGTGCACCTGCTGAATCAGAATATGCTTTTGAACAGGAGTCCCAGGTAAGTCCTATCTTCATTAGAGTTTGAGGTGTGCTGCCTCAGAGGGAAGGTGGGTAGGAGGGAACACTGCCGAATGCTTGAGGGAACATCTAAACTGATTGGTCAGAAGGGTGCCTAGGGGGCTCAGTTGGTTAAGACTCAGATTTGATTTCAGCTCAGGTCCTGATCTCAGGGTTGTTAGATCAATCCTTGCATTTCGCTGGGCATAACACCTACCTAAGATTCTCTCTCTCCCTATCTCTCTCCCTCTGTCCATCCCTTCACCTTCTCCCTCTCTAAAAAAGAAATAAATAAAAATAAAATGATTGGTCAGAAGATTTAGTGGAGGAAGGTAATGGGTGGAACACTATCTTGGAAACTGGGAGGAATGGTTTCTCAGAAGCCCAAAAGGGACATTTAGTAAGGATAAAGTTGGACGCCCCACATCAACTTGTAGAAAACTTGGGGAGAGTATGTCTGTAAAATCCTACTGGATTTGGCACAAGGGAGGTTCTTGGGGCAGAGAAGAAAGCCAGATTGTGGGAAAGTATGATCTGGAAAGAGTGACTGAAGGGTTTGACTAACTTGAGAAGTTTGGCAGCTTTGGTGCTGAAAAGAGATTGGAGAACTCACTGTGAGTTTTGGGAGCCCTGGGTAAAGAAAGGCAAAGGGAAGGCAGTGATAAGGGCGTGATTGAAAATGGCTGCGTGATGGACATTGGGGAGGGTATGTGCTATGGTGAGTGCTGTGACTTGTGTAAGACTGATGATTCACAGACCTGTACCCTGAAACCAATAGTACATTATATGTTAATTTGAAAAAAATAAAAAAAGAAAATGTATGCAGAAGAATAGTGCTTTCAGGGCTGGGCTGTGGTAGAATTCCCTGTACAGGTAGGGGAGAGCTTTTAATTGGAGGAGGCTCTGAGTTCCTGGTACAAAGGAGGGGAACTGTAGAGCATGAAAAGATAAATGAGGAAACTTATCCCAATGTGAGAGGAAGTCCTCTCAGGCCAGTGGGAGGGAAAGCCTTCTACCAAGAACTGAGAAGAATCCAAAGGAGGCTGAATAGATAAATAATGCTTTGTGTTTTGTGTTTTTTGGGGTTTTGTGTGTGTGAGTGTGTGTGTGTGTGTGTGTGTGTGTTTTAAAATGAAACAACCAAACAAATCCTTACAGCGATGAAGAGAATCTTTACATTCCTTTACTTGAGGTCACAAAATATCTTTAATAAACAGTATGATAGGTTTCTTGATTAGATTTCTGGGTTTCAGATTTCAGCAGCTTGGGAGCTATTGCTATGGTTAGCAGATGCTCTATATAAGCTTAGCATCTTGGGCTCCATGGAGCAAAAGCATCCCAGTTTGTTCTACATGTCAAGTGTTCCCTTTTCACATACAACAGTTTGATATCTGACCCCCGGGGTCTATTGAATTTGTAATCTTGAAACTCATAGTCACCACCAATTGATATATCCAGTGGTCTTTTTCCAGTTATCTTCTCCCTGCTTTTCTACAACATTTGAAAAAAAGAACCATTCCTCTTTCAATAAAACTGGCTTATATACAATTCTTAGAAGAAACTATTACAAATTATTTGTTTAAGAGTTATTTATATGAGGGGAGCCTGGGTGGCTCAGCGGATTAAGCCTCTGCCTTCTGCTCGGGTCATGATCTCAGGGTCCTGGGATCAAGCCCCACATCGGGCTCTTTGCTCAGCAGGGAGCCTGCTTCCTCCTCTCTCTCTCTGCCTGCCTCTCTGCCTACTTGTGATCTTTCTCTCTGTCCAATAAATAAATAAAATCTTAAAAAAAAAAAGTTATTTATGTGAAAGAGAGAGAGGGAGGGAAAAAGGGAGGGACAGAGGGAGAGGAAGAGAGTCTCAATTGAGACTCTCCACTGGGCATGGAGCCTGAGGTGGGGCTCGATCTCATGACCTTGAGATCAAGACTTGAGCCAAAATCAAGAGTCAGGTATGCAACTGACTGAGCGTTCCAGATGCCCCTAGAAATTATTTCTCTAATCAAGTGACCAAGCTACTGAATCTCAAGATCTCAACAAATGTTGCATCTTATTATTTTCGTTGAAGAATGAGACCTTCTATTTGATTATTTCTAGTAAATAGCAATTTTGTTTCTCCGGTGGTTTCAGCTTTCCAAACAGTCAAGACAGACAGTTTCACATGGTGGCTACTGCTTTCAGGGTATTCTGTCAGACAAATCCTCACTTCTAGAGTAATAGCCGCTGGCAGCCTTTCACCAGGGGTCCAGCCATCAGGACATTAACTGCTTTGGCTGCTAAGACTTTACTCCCCTGAATATGATTTTCCTGGAATCTCTTGGATAGTCTTTGTGTCATTTAAAAATCTTTCTTTCAGGGCACCTGGGTGGCTCAGTCAGTTAGGTGTCTGTCTTTGGCTCAGGTCGTGATCTCAGGGTCCTGGGATCGAGCCCCACATCTGGCATCCTGCTCAGTGGGGGGCCTCCCTCTCCCTCTGCCTGTCACTCCCCCAACTTGTTCTCAATCTCTCTCTCCCTCTCTCTGTCAAATAAATAAATAAAATCTTTTAAAAAAATTTTTTAATATTTCTGTCAGCGCTGTTCTGAACTGGTGTTCTCTTCAGGCTTTTCTTCTGTTGTTGTGAAGTCTTTAGCACAGTCCCAAAAGCAGGTTTCTGTAAGTTTATTCGAGGTTCCAAGAAATTCCTTCAACTGTTTTATCTGACCAGGTTCTGGTATGCCTGCAGCCACATCCTTGCGGTGTGTTTAATAAATACACCTCTTCTGATGCATGAATTTGCTTTTTGTTCTGGAAAAGTAGTTGCCCAGCCTTTGCTCAGATGTCCCCAGTGAGGGCTGATTTCTTAAGTACTCTTAAGTACTCTTGCATAATACTCTTAAGGCTCTTACATCCAATACCAGTGTTAAGCGGGGGGGCTGTTGAGTCCACCCCCAGTTGAGAAGGGGGTGGTGGTCAGAGTTGGAGCAGGAGCCACAGTTGCTGGATGGAAGAGCTGCTTTATATATTTTTGAATCAACAATATTGAGTCACAACTTATACTCAATAAAAGGCACCCATTTTAAGAGTGGACTTAAATTTGAGTTTTCACAAGCATATATACTCATAACTACCACCACAATAAAGCTTTAGAACATTTCCATTCATTCCAAAAGATCCCAAGGGACAGGAATTTCATTTAAATATAGTCAGTCATATAATGGGCATTCATCTGTGTCAACTTCCTCTGTTCAACGTGATGTCCTTGAGGTTGATCCATGTTGTTGTATCAAGTTTGTTTTCTTTTATTGCTGGGTAGCATTCCACTGAATTGAGGAGCCACAATTCCTTTTCCCATTTATCTACTGATGGACATTGGGCTGTTTTCAGGTTTTAGTGGTTATGCATAAAGCTGTGAACACTAATATACAAATATTTGGGTGGACATATTATAGCATTTTGGGAGGAGGAAATATTTAGAGGTGGAAATACTGCATTATCGAGTACATACATGTTCAAGAAACTGCCAAGCTGTTTTTCCAAACCGGTTGCATTCTCCATAGTAATATATAAGAATTCTAGTTGTTGGGGCACCTGGGTGGCTCAGTGGGGTAAAGCCTCTGCCTTCGGCTCTGGTCATGATCCCAGGGTCCTGGGATTGAGCCCTGCGTAGGGCTCTCTGCTCAGTAGGGAGCCTGACTCCCCCTCTCTCTCTGCCTGCCTCTCTGACTACTTGTGATCTCTGTCAAATAAATAAATAAAATTTTAGGGGGAAAAAAAAAAACTGCCTTGCACTTATTCTTACTGCTCCTTTACTTAACTGTATTATACCATGCTAATTTACTTTCTTGTAGTCTATTTCCTTTATGACTCCTCTTCTTTCTGTCTCCTAACCAAGGACATTTCCAAGTTTTCTCTCTCTTTGATTATCAAATAATGTTTATTCATCTAAGAAAATTTAGAAAGTGAAGTACATCACAATAATAGTAGCACCAGTTTTCAGTGAAGGACCTACCATATGCTAGCCATGGAACACAACGGTTAGGGAAGCAAGCCTGAAGTCAGGCTGTTGGGGCTGGAATTCGTTTCTACCACCTTTTAGTTGCATGGTCTTGGGTAGTGTTTCACTCGGTGAAAACTTACAAGATCCAATAGCTTTTTGGTAAGGTTCTTGGTAGCAAAGGATACAAAGCAAAGGCACTAGGATAAAGGTATGCATCTTTGAAGTTCAAAGAGATCAGGCACAGGCCTCCAAAGCTCTTCCTCATCTAAGGACACACAGGATGTGTTTTTCCCTCTGGCAGAGAAGCATAGGGACATGTACAGAATGTCACTGGCCCAGGAAACCTCTTTGAATCTCAGGGTCCAAGGCCTTTATGTGGGTGCTGATAGCACAGGCAAATCCCACTGTACGATCTCCCATGGCTACCAAAACACAGGACCCAACAATGAGATCAGGTGTACATCATCCGTCTTGACACTAATTCAAAACAACCCGACAAACCAGGAGGACATGGTTCATTGCTCCAGGTGTATATAGCAAAATCACTAATTATCAGTGCAAAAAAACTCACCAAGGGCCACATTCCCAGGGGTTGGCTAAGGGTCAATCATGATTCCCTTAGAGACAGCAAGGAGCAAGCAATCCATACTTGCTGTGTTCATTCACTCTTCCTTCACAAGTACCCTCCCTAAAGCCATGCTTTTCCTCATCTGGAAAATGGGAAAATAAATGTAATTCCTTCACAAGATTGTCAAATTAAATGAGATTACATACATAAAGCTTTCAGCATTAATTTTTGGTACATAGTTATTGCTCAATAACTATAAGCTATTATTAATATTAAGAATTTCCTCCTCTGTCATAGGAGGATAACAATACCCATTTTCTTGGGTGGTCATGGGAATAAAATATAGGTCTATTAGGTAGTATAACACAGGGCTTGGCTTTTAAATCTCTGTTCATCTTGGTGCCCCTATAACCCCATGATCCAGAAGAAACCATGATTAACATGTTGTCATATATGCCTTCCATTCACCTTATTAACAATTAATTGACACTGCTTTTTCAATGATACAGTGAAAAAAATTAGCATGTTTTTCAAAGCAGACACATAGAACCGTCTCCTAAATGGATGATGACAGCAGATCCGTGGCAACTGCAGGGTCTGGAGAGCCCGGGAGGCCACAGCAAATGCTGGAAGGTATACAGCTGTTGTAGCTGCATAAAGCAGGGCCATCAGTCAGCCTCCCCCTCCTCCCTGGGGCCAGGCAAGGCTGTGTGCTTCTAAGATTAGTATTTGTGAACATGTGCCCCCTTAACTTCCACTCTTTTTTTTTTTTTTTTTAAGATTTTATCCATTTATTTGACAGACAGAGATCACAAGCAGGCAGAGAGGCAGGCAGAGAGAGAGAGAAGGAAGCAGGCTCCCTACTGAACAGAGAGCCCCATGTGGGACTCGATCCCAGGACCCTGAGACCCATGACCCAAGCCGAAGGCAGAGGCTCAACCCTCTGAGCCACCCAGGCGCCCAACTTCCACTCTTTCATCCGACAAATCATTCTTGTCTTCTGTGCAGCGAACAGGACTCTAGGCGCTATGGAACAAGACCTACTGGGTCCCTGCCCTGTATCTCCTGGTCTTCCCTTGTTTCATGTGAGCACACTCATTTTAAATTGCCTTTTTATTACTGATGGTGTTTTAGGAATGTACCACTTTGGATAAAGCTGGAAATGAATGAATGACTCTGATCCTTTGCTTCAGAGTTCTTCTCTGACATAGTTGAGGTCATCCTGTATTCCACGTTTTGTAATTTTCCCTCCACCATGCTCAGTCCCCAACATAAGTCATTTTCCATGTCATTAAAATTCTTTCATAAATGTTTAGGTAATTCTGCTGTAGCAGAGCAGGGACTCTTTGAACTTATGTGGTATCCTCTTGATCAGTGGTTTTCCAGCTTTTTGGACTCCAAGGTACAGGATGAAGTACATTATACATTGTGACCCTGTTCTCTCACCACACACACACACACACACACACACACACAACCGAAGTTGCATGAAACAGTACTCACCCCCACTGCATGCTGCATTCTTATAGATATATTTTTATTGCTTTTGTTGCCCTTTTTTAAAAAAACTGTTGGTTTAATATACCAAGGGAAATGTTTTATGGCTATTAATGTTCTTGGGCAACCAAAGTTGGATAAACAAGGGCTGGCATGTCTCTTTCTCCTCTTTCATCCCACGCTCCATCTAACTTAGTTGGTTTTGCCTAGAAGTAGAAGTGAAGTGAAGGTTAGGTTTCAGGTTATTTATTTAGGAAGTGATTTCAGGAAACAGTACAGAACTGAGAAAATGGAAAGGGGAAAACAAGGTGTGTTATAGAGCTACTGGTTGCTCTGGGCAACCAGGGCTCAGTCTCACTGAAGAGCCTCTGGGAAAACTGGTAGAATGCTCTCAGAATGGTTTCTCCAAAGTTGGGAGGCTGGAACATTTATCCACTAACTTCCATCCTTTGTTGGTTGAGTATGTCCAAAGGACCTCCCCACCTGACTGCAGAAAAATAGAGAGAAAAAGGTAGGCACCTAGATGTGGGTGTCATGCGTAGAAGCATCCCTGTAGCCTATGTTGAACATGAGTGAGCCAGGAGCATGGGAGGCAGAGTGCAAAGCCAGCTGTGGCTTCCTCTGAGTGAAAATGTTCTCCATCCAATATATCATGTCTTCCTCCTACCTAGGCAGCCCATCTCAGGGGTTTGCTGTCATGGCAGACGAGTAGAACCTAAAGAAATGACTCTTGGCTCTTGATACAGAAACATAACAGAAAAATCTTCTATCTTTCTCAGCAAAACTATTTTCTTGCTGTGGACTCAGACAAAAACCTAATTTCAGTTGAAGCTAGAAATATCTTCTAGATCGGGGTACATTCCTATTTCACTGATGCCCATCATTCCTTCAGTGGTAGGGGGACTTAGGGACATGAAAATAACTCTAACTCTAAAATAACTTCCAAAGTGTTCTTTTTCTTGCTTTAACCATGATTTGTACATATTCATAATATAGGATGAATATACTGTCATTTATTTAACTATAAACTTTCCTAATGTTGGACATTTGGTATGTTTTCATTCTTTCAGTATCAAAGATAAGGTTGTAGCCAATATCATTGTGCATAATCCCTTGTCTGAGTCTAATGTTATTATACCAAGAGAGGTCAAAGTAGAAACAGAGTTAAAGAGCATGAAAACTATAAAGCTTTTGATCTGTGTTGACCCATTGCTTTCCAAAACCAATTTACAATCTTACCAGACATGTGTGTGCACTAGGCAATCTTACAAACAGCTTTTTATTTTTTTTAATCTCAATGTTGAAAATTTAGAAAGCTTCGGAAAGTGTAACTCATAGTAACAATAAAGAACCCACAATCCTAAGACAGCCACCCTTAACATTTTAATATTTTTATAGTCTTTTCTATTCATATAAAATGTATATGTATAATTTAAGAGTAAAATATACATATAAGATTTTGTATTCTGGCTTTCTCATTTAATATTTTATTCCATTTTTCAGAAAGATATTTTTAAAATAGTTGCAAAATGTTTCATCTGTGTCAGTTAGGAATTGTGTTTGGCTGCTCTGAACAGAGTTTGACTAGCATAAACATAGAAGGGCTTATTTTTCTCATATAATGAGACATCTGGAAGGAGGCAGTCGCTGGCTTTGTTACAGTGGTTCAAGGATGTCAGCACTGCAGTCGCTACAATTCCCTTGGCTTTTCTGTCACGGTCTCCAAATGGCTATTGGAGCTTGAGCCATCATATCAGTGATCAAGACAGCTGGGTCCAGGCAGCCATCCAGGCACTTGGAAGTCTCACCCAAGGATTTCTGCTTCTATCTTATTGGCCACCCTTATCTGCAAGGAAGGCTGTAAAATGTAGTATTTTTAGCTAAGCACATTGCTGGCCACAATAGTATAGGGTCTTGTTAATAACAAAGAAAAGGAGAATGGAAATTGGGTGACCAGCTGTCTCTGCCACAGCATCATATGGGCGCCATGTTTCATCTAACCAATTTCTTATGGAGGAGTACTTAGCTTTTTCCCTCAGTTTTCACCATTATATCTTTATATGTTTCCCCATAACATCTTTATATCTCTTATTATTTCCTTATGATAAATTCCCAGATGGAATTAATAAACCATGGGAAGCAAAACTGCTTTTTAGAAAGGTTCTAGCAATTTATACTCTTGCCAGCAATGTATAAAACTGTTGGGCAGTCTTTCTGAGAGTCATTCATTGAATATTTGCTTTCTGTCCAACTCCAGATGGTCCCTTGTGATTCTTTTTTGAATATTAATATCATTCACAAATGTTAGAAAAAGCAATCAATCCTTAAATAGAATATGTCAAAATGGCAAATGCTGAGCACTATGCCTTTTATTTAATTATATATATAGCAGAAGAAAATGTCCTTGGAGAATGAGGCTGCAAGGTGACAGACACATTTTAGACTTGTATGTTCTTGTATTTTGATTTTTGAAGAAGTCCCTGAGATGGTTTTGATACCAATAATGACATGGGGACACAGGAAAAAGGATGACAAGGACAAGACCCATTTAAGAACCTATCAAGAAATCTAAATCAATTTAGGATCTTTAAAGTTTAATATTAGAAGCTATTATGGAAGATATGAATCTTAACACAACTATAGCTATTCCACAAAGCAGTGCAATTTCAGAGAAGTTTTGAAGCCCCATCCATTGAGTTGCATTCTAATAGAACTAATGTTAGCAGGGACTGTATATAGCCACATTACTGAGCTGGATTCCTCCACGGCCCCAGGCGAGAGCTGAAATTTGAGATATTTAGAGGTGTAAACAGTTAATACGGTCTCAAAAATTCACACTTCAGATAAATCTCTGGTAAATTAAATTGAAACCGAAATACACTGTGGAACTCAAATAAAAATAACTCACAGTAGTCCCCATTCAGTTAATGTAATAAAATAAAAAAGTGATTGCAGCAAATCCTTTTGTAAGGAAGATCCATTTTTAAATAAGAATAATCACCTGATAATTCATTTTTTTAAAAATATATTACAGAGAGAGAGAGATCACAATTAGGCAAAGAGGCAGGCAGAGAGAGAGGAGGTAGCAGGCTCCCCGCTGAACAGAGAACCCAATGTGCGGTTCTATCCCAGGACCCTGAGATCATGACCTGAGCAGAAGGCAGAGGCCCAACCCACTGAGCCACCCAGGCGCCCCGATAATTCATGTTTTGAGAGTGGTTTTGTACTTCAGGTTTCTTCAAAACAAAGCAGGGCTTTAAGTTTGATCAAAATGTCCATAGCTTTTAGCCTCCCTTCACATGCAAAGATCACTTTTATCATTTTCTTTTTCTTTGCTTGAGCTCAATCCCCAAACCTAAGATCAGAACCCGAGTTGAAACCAAGAGTCAGTGGCCTAACCAACTGTAGAACTCAGACACCCCAGTAGAGGTTTTCTTATAACTGTTTCAGATCATGGTTTCTAGGATATTTTTGCTAACTTTTATGAACTAGAGGAGGTAGGGTAGATTACATAATGAATTAAGCGTCTTTATTAAATATATTTAAATATTTTCTGTTTTAACTAAACATAAGCTTGGAATTCATGTTTTATTTCATAGTATAAATGTGATAAACAGAGACTGAGAGAAAATTAATAAATGAATCAGTCAACTGAATTTAATTCTTTGCTTGAACTATGTCTTTAAAATCATCAATGGGTGACAACACGTGTGAATTCTACCGTCTTGCATTTTATGCTAATACTTTATTTATATAATTAACAATTCAGAATACCAGATTTTTGGTTTTTATATTTGTGATTTTATTATTCCTTAAGCATTTACTTTTATTTCACCAATACTTAAGAAAATTATATGAAGAAAATGTAACAAATTTTCTTATTAAATGAAATATACTGCAAATGACTTAAACATTTTTGATGACTTAGTCATAATACACTTTTAAATTCAATTAAAATTTAATGAGCACATATATGTTACCATAGCCTTCTATAAATCCCTCTATCGTTTTGTTACTATGATAATCATTTTTATCATTATTGGCTACCATTTTTTGTACATCTACTATGTGCCAGGCAGTATATTAGTTGTTTCTTATAACAACTAAGGTTATTATAAAAACTCTGTGGGGTGCTTATTATTATTTTCCATCTTTTTTTTTTTTTTTAAAGATTATATTTATCCACCTGACAGAGCAAGATCACAAGTAGGCAGAGAGGCAGGCAGAGAGAGGAGGAAGCAGGCTCCCTGCTGAGCAGAGAGCCCAATGCGGGACTCAATCCCAGGACCCTGAGATCATAACCTGAGCCAAAGGCAGCGGCTTAACCCACTGAGCCACCCAGGCTCCCTATTATTTTCCATCTTAAGACATTAAGGCAGAAAGGCAGTCACCTGCCGTATTAACACAGCTAACTGTTGAAAGGGCAATCTCAGAATTTGAACCCAACCCCACATACTTCCCAATTCATATTTTAATCACAATTCTTCTGTCTCCCAAGTAATTTCACACATCTATTTTCCCACTAAGATGTAAGCTCCTTAACAGCAAGGACTATGTCTTATTCTATCACAGGGAGAACTCAGTAAATACTGAAATAAACCAAACTTAGATTTGAATGTCAGTCTCTAAGTTAAGGGAAAACAACAACAACAAAAAGCCCTATAAAACTGTTCCTTCAGAAGTAATTTGCAATTGTAGCTGCCCTGATTTTTTTTTTCCTGCTCTTAAGCTAGTTAAGAACTTATTTTATACTCCTATAGGAAAATGGGCAAAAGAAGAACAATTTACAAAAAAAAAAAAAAGGATAAAAATGACTCACCATATATGAAAAGATGTCAACTTTACTAACAGTAAAATAAATGTAAATTAGAATGACAATGAGATAAAATTTCACAATTATCCTATTGTCAAAAAGTAAAAAGCTTGGCAACACACTTTTTGGATGAGGTTGTAAGATGACAGGGTATTCTAATGTACTGTTGGTGGAAATGCAAAATGATAAACACTTATGGAAATGAATTTGTCAAAATCTAGCAGAATATTTATCTGCCTTTGCCCTTGGTCTCACAAATCCAACTTCCAGGAATTTACCTTAGGATCCTCTCAGCTTCAGTGGTACCCTTTAGTATCTGCTCTGTGATAATGGACTCAAGCTTTTCTCCTGAACAGAAAGCATGATGTTAAGCTTTGTCAGTAGAGGGCGCTAGAAGGACATTGCGGGAGGAAGGGGGTGCTATTTGTGGTTCTGGGGTGCTGTATTTTGTTTTTACCTGCTCCAGCTCTATAGTTCATCAGTGCTGGACAACGGGGGTGAAAGTGATGGAATCAGCTGGTGCCATAATACTGGGTTCCTTGGTTGACCTCCTGGCTCCAGCCAAGACCTTGTGACCTACTTGTTGCTGACTTTCTGGTGGGGACAAGTGCTCCAAGTAGGGCCTTCAATATCCCTTTATGCTTGTGTGCCACAGGGTTGTTTCCTGCTTGCCTGGCCACTGTGGGAAACTTTGGACCAGGGAACTCAGCAAACTTTCTGCCATTCAATAGGCTACAACCATACATACTTTCTCCAACTAGTTTTAAACCCCGTTGAAAGGCTCCCCTGCCAATTTTGTCCTTCCTTGGTTCCTCTCCCTTAGCCCTAGGGCATTCTAAACTATGGTCTGTTGGCCAAATACAGCTCATCATCTGTTTTGTAAATAAAACTTTATTGGAACACAGCCATGTCCATTTGTTTATGTAGAGTCTATACAGAGTTGAATAAGGTTGTGACAGAGACAGCACAGTCTACAAAGCCTAAAATATTTATTGTCTGTCCCTTTATAGGAAAAATTTGCCAATGCTACTTTTCTTTGTTTTGTTTTGTTTCAAGTTTTTATTTAAATTCCAGTTAGTTAACATACTGTGTAAAATTAGTCTCAGGTATAGAATTTAGTGATTCATCACTTACATGTATCACATAGTGCTCATCACAAGTGCCCTCCTTAACACCCATCACCCATTTAGCCCATGCCCCACCTCCCCTCCAGCAACCCTCAGTTTGTTCTCTGTAGTCAAGAGTCTGTTATGGTTTGCCTCTGTCTCTTTTTTCTCCCAGTTTATCTGTTTTGTTTCTTAAATTCCACATATGAGTGAAATCATATGGTATTTGTCTTTCTCTGACTTACTTCACTTAGGATAATACACTCTAGCTCCATCCATGTCATTGCAAATGGTAAGATTTCATTTTTTTTTATGGTTCAGTAATAACTTACTCTTTATCCATTCATTCATAGACTGACATTTGGGCTCTTTCTATAATTTGGCTATAGTTGATAGTGTTGCTATAAATGCACAGAGGTGCATGTATCCCTTTGGATCTGTATTTTTGTATCCTCCATGTTAAAACCTACCAGTACAATTGCTGAGTCATGGGTAGTTCATTTTTAACTTTTTAAGGAACCTCCATAATGTTTTGCAGAGTAGCTGCACCAGTTTGTATTCTCACCAACAGTGTAAGAGGGTTCCCCTTTCTCTGCATCCTCACCAACATCTGTTGTTTCCTGTGCTGTTAATTTTAGCCATTCTGACAGGTGTGAGGTGATATCTCATTGCAGTTTTGATTTGTATTTCCCTGATGATGACATCTTTTCATGTGTCTGTTAGACATCTGGATCTCTTTTTTGGAACAATGTCTATTCATGTCTTCTGCCCATTTTTAAACTAGATTATTTGTTTTTTGGGGTGTTGAGTTTAATAAGTTCTTTACAGATTTTAGAGACTAACCCTTTTTCAGATACGCCATTTGCAAGTGTCTTCTATTCTGAGGGTTGCCCTTTAGTTTTGTTGATTGTTTCCTTCACTATGCAGAAGTTTTTGATCTTGATAAAGCCCCAATAGTTCATTTTTGCCATTATTTCCCTTACCTCTGGAGACATGTCTAGTAAGAAGTTACTGCAGGTGAGATCAAAGAGGTTATTGTCTGTGTTCTCCTCTAGGATTTTTATGGATTCCTGTCTCACATTTAGGTTTTGCATCCATTTTTTTTTTTAAAGATTTTATTCATTTATATGAGAGAGAGAGATCACAAGTAGGCAGAGGCAGATGGAGGGAGGGGGAAGGAGTCCAATGCGGGACTGGATCCCAGGACCCTGAGATCATGACCTGAGCCGAAGGCAGAGGCTTAACCCACTGAGCCACCAAGTGCCCCTAGGTCTTGTATCCATTTTGAATCTATTTTTGTGTATGGTGTAAGAAAATGATCTAGTTTCATTCTTCTGCATGTGACTGTCCAATTTTCCCAGCACCATTTGTTGAAGAGACTGTCTTTTTTCCACTGGACATTCTTTCCTACTTTGTCAAAGTAGGAAATGTCAATGGATTTGACAATCCATTGAGGATTGTCATAGAATTGAGGATCCATTTCTGGATTCTCTATTCTGTTCCATTGATCTATGTGTCTGGTTTTGTGCCAGTACCATGCTGTCTTGATCACTACGGTTTGTAAGATAATTCAAGTCCAGAACTGTGATGCCTCCAGTTTTGCTTTTCTTTTTCAGGGTTCCTTTGGCTATTTGGAGTCATTTGTGGTTCCCTACAAATTTTAGGATTGTTTGTTCTAGCTTTGTGCAAGATGCTATTGATATTTTGATAGGGGTTGCATTAATCGTATGGATTGTTTTGGGTAACGCAGATATTTTAAGAATATTTGTTCTTCTAATCCATGAGCATGGAATGTTTTTCCATTTCCTGGTGTCATCTTCAATTTTTTTCATAAGTGTTTTATAGTTTTTAGAGTACAGATCTTTATCTCTTTGGCCAGATTCATTCCTAGGGTTTTGTTTTTTTGTTTATTTGGTTGGTTTTTTTTTTTCACTCCTAGGTTTCTTATGGGTCTTAGTACAATTATAAATGGGATCAGCTCCTTGATTTCTCTTTTTGCTGCTTCATTATTGGTGTATAGAAAGGCAACAGATTTCTGTGCGTTGATTTTGTGTCCTGAGACTTTACTGAATTTGTGTATCAGTTCTAGCAATATTTTGGTGGAATCATTTTGGGTTTTCTACATAAGCATTTCATTTGCAAACAGTGAAAGTTTGACTTCTTCCTTGCTAATCTGGATGCTTTTATTTCTTTTTGTTGTCTGATTGCTGAGGCTAGGACTTCCAGTGCTATATTAAATAACAGTGGCAAACTCTGCTTTGGAGTTCTCTTTACCTCTTTGTTATTCTTCCATCATAGCTTAATAATCTTTAATGTCAAACTTCTCCTTTTTAAGTCATGGTGGGTTTCTGTCTCCAGACTGACATTACCTCTAACAATATAAAAATATCTATGCACAAGGTATTTATTGCAGTATTACTTGTAATTGAAAACAACAACAAAAAAGCCAAGTAAAAAAACAAAACTAAAACAAAAACAAAGAAGAATGTAAATGCCCGTAAGAGGGAGCCTGGTTTGAGTAACTATGTTATTCATGCAGTGGGGGGGCTCCAAAGCTATGAAGACAAAGTAGGAGATCTCTGTGAACCGATATGGAGTGACTTTCAGGGTGTTATTAAGTGGAGGGGGGGGAGTTCATAAAAGTATATAAAGCATGCCATATGAGTAAGAAAGCTTATTTCTTAAAAAAGAAACATGGGAGGGATAAGGCAGAAATTAATAACATCAGTTACCTACAGATGGTGGGTTGGAATAGAATGAAAGGAACCAGAAAGGAATCAACACTTCTCTGCATTTGCTTTTTGTATAGTTTTGATTTATAAAATCTTAATGTTTTACATATTCAAAATAAAATTAAAACAAGTATGAGAAAAAAAGAAAATCGAATGCAAACAGAAACCAATTAATGATATTTGAAAGTAATAGGATGACCACAGGGAAGAAGAAGAAAAGAATTAATTCAAATAACATTTAAACCAGTATTTTAAATACTCAGTCCCCAAAAAAAGGTGAAAAAAGAAATCTTAAATTCTGCTTAATAGGGCTTTTTTTTTTTTTTCATAGATCATGGTTACAGCAATTTTGAAACTTTTTTGAGGTATTGTCAAATTTAGCAAATAAGTATAGACATTGATGTGTTAGGAGCTGGGCTTCTCACTGTGGGAGAAGACAGATTTAAATATGAACTGGGAGAAGACTTAAAAGAATATCAAAATATCTGTTGCTTTGGAATATCTGAGGTAATCCAGATAGGTAGGTAGGTAGGTAGATAGGCAGGCAGATAGTAGATAGATAGATATAGACACAGAGACAGAAGCAATCATGCCTCAAAATGAACAATGTAGTGCCCAGATCATGGTTTTTAAATATCACTATACTGAAAGGAACCAGGGTCCCTTGGAAAAATGGTGATTCCAGGGCTAGAATCGTTAAAATACAAACGTGAGCCAGCAGCAGCTTATGCCAGAAAATAAGGATATGCTCAAAAAATTGTGACAATCTATCAGAAGGACATGAGAGGGGTGCCTAGGTGGCTCAGTTGGCTAAGCATCTGCCTTTGGCTCAGGTCATGATTGCAGGGTCCTGGGATGGAGCCCAGTGTCCGGCTTGGCTTCCTCCTCTGGAGGGAGACTGCTTCTCCCCCTCCCTCTGCAGCTCCCCCTGCTTGTGTTCTCTTGCTCTCTCTCTCATTCGCTCACTCACTCCCACAGTATCACAAATAAATAAATAAATAATCTTTTTAAAAATAAAATAAGTATTTAATTTTTTTAAAAAAGAACAAGGGAACTGGCTTGGAGAGGCTTGTACAGGTCAAATTGGGACAATATGAGCCTCAAGTTAACAAATTATATTATCGGGGCACCTGGTGACTCGGTTGGTTAAGGCATTGCTTTTGGGGGAGTCTGGGTGGCTCAGTGGCTTAAAGCCTCTGCCTTCAGCTCAAGTCATGATCCCAGGGTTCTGGGATCAAGCCCCACATAGGGCTCTCAGCTCAGCAGGGAGCCTGCTTCCCTTCCTCTCTCTCTGCCTGCTTCTCTGCCTACTTGTGATCTCTGTCAAATAAATAAAAATCTTAAAAAAAAAAAAAAAAAAGGTCATTGCTTTTGGCTCAGGTCATGATCCCGGGGTGACAGGATTGAGTCCCACATCAGGCTCCCAGCTCCATGGGGAGTCTGCCTCTCCCTCTGACTTTCTCCCCTCTCATGTTCTCTCTCACTTTCTCAAATAAATTAATAAAATCTTTAAAAATAAATAAATAAATTATATTATCATTAAACAAGTAATCCTGACTGAAAAATAAGACCTGCAACTATCAAAAGAAAAAATACCTTTAAAAGAAAATCTTCGTGATATTGGAATAAAACAAAGGTTTTGTTTTGTTTTGTTTTAGGACTTTATTTATTTATTTGTTGGAGAGAGAGCACAAGTAGAGCAGCCGGCAGAGAGAGAGGGAGAAACAGAAGCAGATTCCCTGTTGAGCAGGGAGCCCTGTGCAGGGCTCCATCCCAGGACCCTGGGATCATGACCCAAGTTGAAGGCAGATACTTAATGACTAAGCCACCCAGGCGCCCCAAGACAAAGACTTCTCATAGAGGACATTAAAAAAAACCAGTGATGACTCTATGTGATCCCAGATTGGAAAAAAAGAAATGTTATAAAGGACATGATTGGGGAAAATTGGCAAATTTGAATATAGAGTGTGTATTAGGAAATAATACTGTTATCACTGTTAACTTCCCTGAATTTGGTCATTTTACTGTGGAAAGAAAGTCTTTGCCTTTAGGAGAAAGAGACTCATGAATCGAGGGGGTCATGGGGTCAAGGAGTCAGCAGTTTGCTTCAGAGCTTTCTACCGATGCTGCTGCTGGCACTACCGTCACCACCCGCTTCATAACAATAATCAATACAGCAGCTGTGGCAAAAGGGTCATCCGTCAATCCAGGGGAAGGAACGTCTACGCTTCCTTTTCTTCCTCAGCTGTGTGGTTGCCGAGCTCAGGGGTGTCAGGGGCTCTCGAAGTCACTTCATACCCCTTGCTGTTTCGTGTTTTTTTGTTGTTGTTGTTTTGTTTTGTTTTTTGTTGTTGTTTTGTTTTGTTTTTGACAGAAATCACAAGCAGGCTCCCCGCTGAGCAGAGAGCCCGATGTGGGGCTCCATCCCAGGACCCTGAGATCATGACCTGAGCCGAAGGCAGAGGCTTTACCCCACTGAGCCACCAAGACACCCCCTCGCCCCTTGCTGTTTCTTAGCTCAGCTTCTTCTCGCATTCCTTCATTGTCATCTACTCGGGCGCTGGGCTGAGGTGCCACCCAAAGTTTGCCCTTTTTTACCTTCACAAAAATCCTGTGAGGGGTTATCATTTTCTCCACTCACACAGCTGAGAGCTGGAGTCCAAAGAGGTTGGCGACCGGCTAGCAGTCGTTGCGGGTACATTATAAAGCAGTACCTCACACCCGGCACTCGAGGTGCGAGGAGCATTTCACCTGGGTGCAGGCCCGGCGTGGGGTCGGGGTGGCCCAGGCAGATTCAGGAGGCAGACCGAGTGGCGCTGTGAGGTTGGAAGGGAGACCCTGAGAATGCGGCCTCTGTGGGAATTCAGTAATTAGAAAACATAACTTCACAATATGGGAACAAACGAATATCTGAAGATTTAATGTGCATATTATTTCTTCCTCAAATGACCCGCGGTTTTACATTGTTTTCTTTTCATCACATGACAGGTTAGCCTCACCCATCCACCGTCATTATTATTTTCTGAGATACCTAAATATCCTTTTGGACATGTGAATAGGCATCTGGTTTTGTGCATGTGTGTGTGTTTTAAACCTCCTATTATATAGAAGTAAAAAAGGAAACAAGCAGAAAAATTCCTGCTGATATTAAAAAAAGAAATACACGTATAAAGCTAAAATATTTAACATGTTAGGGTTTTTTAAATTAGTTTTTCCATTTAAACTATATGTTTTTAGAATATAGAGTCTGGGGCGCCTGGGTGGTTTTAGTCCTTAAGCATCTGCCTTGGGCTTGGGTCATGATCCTAGGGT
Source organism: Mustela nivalis (assembly GCF_964662115.1). Lineage (NCBI taxonomy): Eukaryota > Metazoa > Chordata > Mammalia > Carnivora > Mustelidae > Mustela > Mustela nivalis. Next base: position 75,622,779 of record NC_139020.1, read on the forward strand.
CCTGAGATCCAGCCCTGTATTGAAGCCCTCAGTGGGCTCCTTTCTCATCAGGGGGTCAGCTTCTCCCTCTTCCACTCCCATTGCTTGTGTCCCCTCTCTCACTATATCTCTCTCTGCCAAATAAATAAATAAAAATTAAAAAAAAAAAAAAGAATGTAGAGTCTATGATTTTTTTTTTAGCAGCTGTAGGGAATTTCAGTGTAGGGGCATGGCATGGGTATGTGTGTATAAATGTGTATCTGTGTGCAGGTATGGCCCAGGTACATGTGTATGTATGTGTGTATATGTATATAGATTTGTGTATATGGGTGTGCATGTGTGTGGTTGTGTGTTTAAGCCTATAACCAGTGCTTTCTACTGGTGACTGTCTCTTCAAGAGCTTATAAGCTTCTAGAAGTACAAGGATCCTATATGATTGACTTTCATATCTGAGCAAAGGGGCCAAAACTAATGTTTGTGGAGACATAGCATTTACTGGCAAGTTCTTTATAAATGAAGGGCAGTGACAAATTGCATAGGCTTAGGCTACTTGGGTCTATTGCTATTTGCACAACTTACTATGAGGTCTGGAATGTTCCTGGGAAAGTTCCTTGCCCCCCCTCCTTTGCCTCTGTTTCTTCATTTTAAATGGAGATATTGTCAGTATCCTCCTGGTCAGGTTCCCTTGAAACAGAACTGGAGAAAGGGTTCGGGGGCATGTGACTGATTGAGGGAGTACACTCAGGAGACGAGAAAGGAGGGAAATGGTATGGGGCAGGACAGAGTCAGGACATGGTCTCAGCTGGAGTCTAGCTACAGTCTGATTCAAAGGAAGTTCATGAATTAGACCACAAATGTAGTCCCACCTTAAGGCAAGGAGTTAACTTTTTATGCTCCATGTATGCAGGAATTCTCTGCCTTTAGAGCCCATGGTTCTTGGTCACACCAGTTCAAAGAATGAAAAGGTAGACCAAATAGAGTGGTTGGCAGCAAAGCAAAGTTTACTGAGCAATAATAGTATAAGGCTCCCGGAGAGGGAGGGGGACTGAGAGGATTGCTTCTGGAGTTTCTAAGTTTAGGGGGTTTTATGAGCTGTTTCATGGAACTGTCTTTTTTTTTTTTTTTAATATTTTATTTATTTATTTGGGAGAGAGAGAATGAGAGAGAGCGAACATGGGGTGGAGAGGGTAAAAGAAGAACCAGACTCCCCACTGAGCAGGAAGACCAGTGAGGCACTTGATCCCGGGACTCCAGGATCATGACCTGAGCAGAAGGCAGTTGCCCAACCACCTGGGTCACCCGCGTGCCCTCACAGAATTATCTTAAGCAATCAGGGTGTACTGAGTCGTGCCAGTTAGAGCTTTGGTTATATATCTGTCTGCTTATTAGTTTAATGTCAGTATGCTGGTGCTCTTTTTTGGCTGACATCTGGGGGCTTATGTCTTAACTGCCCCTTGTCGATGATATTGACAAATGGTTAATTGCCTGATTTTAGGATGTTTCACAGAAGTTATTCTTGCAAAAGCTGCAGAGCATATTGCTAGTTCGGTCCTGTCTAAGCTCAAAACAGGATGTAAGTGCTGTTTTACCTTGGCTGTCCTGACTCCATGTTTTCTTGTTGGGGACTCTAGCTGCGACTACCTAACTGTGCAACTAACTCCTAATACATGTTCTTTAGTCATTGTCTACTGAAAGTCACCCATGTTTGGTATGCTGTATAATCTCCCAGAGTGGCCCCTGTCAGACAGACAGCAAGTCCCTGGAGAAAAGAGAGAGCTATAATTCTTTAGCAGCCTACAGGCACAGTGGCTGGAAGGTGGGTGTGAACGCCTGGTAAAAGGGATGGAGGTACCCTTAGCATCCACTCTAGTCACCACCTTGCAAGGTCATTGGGAGGGTCAAACATGATATTACATATAAAGCACAATAATAACATTTTTGAGTGCTTAAACCAAGTATCATTCTAAGTGCTTTGCCTTTAGAAAACTGCATAATATACAATACATCCTCAATGTCAGCTAATTTTATTATCTTATTTAATAACAGACCTCCTAACCCATATTAAGTATTTAATAAATGAGGGATGAATCACATGTGAAGGGAGACGATCTTCTCAGCTTTTTGATTAGCCTTTGTGCTCTTTACTGTCCTTAATTCCCTGTGTTAACACAGTGCTTTGGACCTTGAATAGCCTGTGGGTACTGAGTTACCATTGGATATTTCAGCCATGTTAAGGACTTCCATATTTCTCTTTTTACTGAGGCACAAGGGGTACCTGAATAAATTTGGATAAGGTTATAGTAAGGGAACCCAGGAATGCCTGACTTGCTTGCTACTTACCCCTCTCCTCTACCCTGTGACTTGAGCTGAAATTCACAAGAATGAACAGGACCCACAACCAGTGCCTGCAGACTTTGATGATAGCTGTCCTGTCGGAGAAGCTGGTGCCCCTCGCAGAGCTAAACAAGCACCTGGCTCCGGAGTCAGGGAAGCCGAAGGAGGGTCCAGGGGTGGGAGTTGCTGTGGGCCTGGCTACCTCGCTATGCTAGCAACATGAGCCTGCAAATCTCCCCAACAAACAGTGGCTCACTGACTTACTGACTGCAAAGAATGAAGAGGATATACTGACCACTTCACCTTGGCCATCTGAACCACGCACAAGGTGTCTCCTTAGGTCTGGGCAGACTCAGAAGTGCGCAGCGAAGGGAAATCTGGGCAGCACTGCTGCAGTTTTAACTAAGTTCCAGTGTAACACAAATTGCCATGCCTGCTGACAACATCAAAACAAGCTCAGGTAAAAGCCAGTGGCCTAAATGGTTTTTGGTTTTTTTTTTTTAGATTTTATTTATTTACCTGGCAGACAGAGATCACAAGTAGGCAGAGAGGCAGGCAGAGAGAGAGGAGGGGAAGCAGGCTCCCTGCTGAGCTCGATCCCAGGACCCTGGGATCATGACCTAAGCCGAAGGCAGAGGCTTTAACCCACTGAGCCACCCAGGCGCCCTTTTTTTTTTTTTTCTAATTTAAATTTAGTTAGTTGACATAAAGCATAACCTTGGTTGCTGCAGTCGAATTCAGTGGCTTATCACTTCCAAACACCATCCAGTGCTCACCACAAGTGGCCTCCTTAACGCCCATCTCCCATCTTGCCCATCCCCCACCCACCTCTAAATAGGGTTTTCTATTTTTCACCGTGTACTTCTAAATCCAAATGCTGGGAGGGCTGTCTGGGTGGCTCAGTCATTAAGCATCTGCCTTTGGCTGGGGTCATGATCCCAGGGTCCTGGGATCGAACCCCAGCATTCCGGAAGCCTGCGGGAAGCCTGCATCTTGTGTTCTCTCTCTCACTATGTCTCTTTCTGTCGAATAAAATAAATAAACGCAAGTGCTGGGAGCCTAAGAAGGAAAAGTCAAAGGCAGAGAATAAGAGGGAATGGGACAGGCCTCAAGTACAGTGAGCCAGTCAGCCCCACTGAGCCAGGGAAGTGGAAAAGACTAGAAGGCACGGGAAGGGCCAGGCCTTGTCCAACACTGTTCAACACACTGAGAAGAGAAGTTAAGAAATACAAGCCAGGGGTACCTAGGTGGCTCAGTGGTTTAAGCCTCTGCCTTCCGCTCAGGTCGTGATCTCGGGGTCCTAGGATCAAGCCCACCATTGGGCTCTCTACTCAGCAGGGAGCCTGCTTCCCTCCCTCTCTCCCTGCCTGCCTCTCTGCCTACTTGTGATCTCTCTCTCTCTGTCAAATAAATAAATACAGTCTTTAAAAAGAAAAGAAAGAAATACGAGCCAGAGGGAGGACAAATGTGTTCATATGCCTTTTCTGGAACGCTGACGAGATCACTGATACCTTCCCTGCAAGTAGACCTCACAAGTGGGGCTGGTGAGGAGAGAGAGGGCTGGTGTCCCCTTCCCTTACACCACGAAGCTATTTCTTGAGGTGGTTTTGTGTTTTATAGGAAGTCGGCTCTGTTTAAATGGGTAGTAGCATGAGTCCAGCCTCCAGCAGCTATACTGGTGAGAAAGGTAGTCACAAGACTTTATCTGATTTGGGGTGTCGCCCTTCAGAACTTTTCCTGTCTCTGGAGCTCCACCAGGCTCCCAGCCAGGGAAGAGGGTTTCAGAGTCTCCTGGATATTACTTGTAAAGAAAAACAGAGAAGAAAGTGGGGGAGGTGGTGTGTCCAATGGGTTAGGCTAGGCTCTAGCACCAACCTCAAACCTCAGTGACTTAAAACTAGTTTTGAAGTCTATTCATTCTCCTTGCCCTTCACAGGGGAGTGGTGAGGGCTGTATTCCTCGAGGCCTCTCAGTGTGTAGGCTGACAGCGTGGCCACCATCCCAGGAATGCCAGGTGTGGGGGATATTATAGCAATGGCCCCCACTCCCTGCACCGCTGTGTCATCTCAGTCATGTAGTTCCCTCCCACATTCACTCATCACACCAACCAGCAAGAGATCCCAGAAGGGTCTCACATGCAATTTAAGTAACACTCGTTACTTCTCACCACAGCTCCTTGGCTACAGCTGGTCATCTGACACCACCTTACCATGGAGGGCCTTGAATGGCTATCCTACTGTGTGCCCAGAAAGTCAGAATTATTGGGAAAGAACCACCAACTCCCAGAGAGATGCAGGAGGAGAGTGGAATTCTGCTCAGAAGAGACCTTTGGGGAGTGAACTATAATGACTAACGGTATCCCAGAGTCTTCTTCCATGCTTCATTCCACACGTGGACAATAAATACCTGTCTCTAAGGTACCACTTCTTCAAGATAATCTCTAAATTCGAAGCCTCATTTGCTCCTCATAAGTCACAGGATAAAATCCAAATTCCCAATGTTGTGTGCATTCCAACTGTTTCTCTGTCTGTGCCCACAGGAGGATTCACACATGTTAGGTCATGCTAAGAGAACTAGTGGTGGCAGAGACTTTCCTAGGGACTGTAAGAAGAGAAATGAGGGGGGCACCTGGGTGGCTCAGTGGATTAAATCTCTACCTTGGGCTCAGGTCATGATCTCAAGGTCCTGGAATCAAGCCCTGCACAGGGCTCTCTGTTCAGCAGGGAGCCTGCTTTCTCCAACCCCTGCCTACTTGTGACCTCTGTCTGTCAAATAAATAAATAAAATCTTAAAAAAAAGAAAGAAAGAAAGAAAAATGAGGGAGTTCAGTCAATAAAAGGGAGAAAAGACAATGAATGGAGCTTGGTCTGATACCAGTATCTGGGACCAGTACCATACCTGTCACTGAGGTAGCTTCTGCCAGATTCCTAGGCAAGAGGGCTTACTGCAAAGACTAAAACAAATTATTTTTAGGGGTGCCTGGGTAGCATATACGTGTGTGGAATGAGGCAGGGAGGTTAAGTGTCTGCCTTCGACTTGGGTCATGATCCCAGGGTCCTGGGATCGAGCCCCGCATGGGGCTCCCTGCTCAGCAGAGTCTACTACTCGCTCTCCCTCTGCACCTCCCCCTTGCTTGTGCTCACTCTCTCACCTGAAATAAATAAATAAAATCTTTAAAAATAAAAAAGAAAAAAAAGAAGAAGTGGGGCACCTGGGTGGCTCAGTGGGTTTAAAGCCTCTGCCTTTAGCTCAGGTCATGATCTCAGGGTCCTGGGATCGAGCCCCACATCGGGCTCTCTGCTCAGCAGGGAGCCTGCTTCCCTTCCTCTCTCTGCCTGCCTCTCTGCCTACTTGTGATCTCTGTCTCTGTCAAATAAATAAATAAATAAATTTTTTAAAGTATTTTTACAAAAAATATTTGAAATTTCAAGGCAGCCAAGGCAGCCTTGTTTTGAGATGTGGGTAATATAAAAGGTGGGGAAAGAGATTGCCTCCTCTTCAGTGGGGAACCCAGGCGGGCAACTTCACCCTGGCATGTTATCGAGGTCAGTAGCAGTGCGGGCTTGGACATAGCTGAGCAGCCTTGTGCAGTGTGGTTTTGGCAGATATGGGTGGGAGACAGCGCTGGGGGCTTTGATAACAAAGGAGCACGGCTGCCTTGGCAGTGGTGGTAACATCAGAGGCTATGTCCATACATAGGCCCATGGAAAGGCAGAGCAGGTAAGGGGAAAATGGGCAATCCACAGCACAGTGGATGAACTGGTCAGATTCTTTGCTACACAGGGAAGCTGCTCTGAGATCAGTCAGAAGTGATTTAGTCATCCACTGAAGAGTTAGTGGACACCTACTGTTGAGGTAGTGAACAACATGGATAGTCCCTGATGTCACGAAGCCTGCATCCCAATGGGAGAGATGAAAAAACCATCCCAGCTTAATAAATATATAGTCAAAGGTGTGTATTTGTGTATGTGTGTGTAATTCTGGTTAGTGTATTAAGAGAGATACGTTATGTTCTTCAATTGTGAAGCAGAGTAGAATGACAGTATTATAATCCTAAGTTGTACTCGGAGACCATTGCAGCCCAAGAGTTTCAAGGCCAGCTGCAATATCGCCACAACTCTCCTAGATGCCTCAGACCTTGACTGTGAAGGGTGACCAGTCCTCTTGGTCAATACAGAGAAGGAAGTGGGCTCAGAGGGAGCAGGACTGTGCCAGGGGACTGATACTGCCATCACTACAGAGAGGATACAAAAGCTGCTATGACCGTGGCTAATGGGATATTTGAAATCTTGTCCTAGTTCAGGCTGGTACTAGTGTCTGAAGATCTACCCAGGTGGATAACATCAGGAATCTCTGATCACAGTCATTCTCAGTGACAAGTGGGTGGAAGGTGTTGGCTCTAAGAGACTATCCTGGAAGAAGCAGGACCAAGCCAATGGCAGGCGCCCATAGAAGATTCCAGTAACTTGGAGTGTAGGCACGCCTGAAAGTGTTGTCAGTGAAGGGTCACTTGGTGATTATTTATTAAGATTCTACTATGTGACCGATTCTGTGCCACAGAGCAAGAATGGAGGTATAACCTGCAGAGAGGTTGAAAGGCAAGCGATCCACGGCTGAGTAGGGTTGGGGACAGCCTGGGGCCACACAGACTCCCTCAATATGAATGCAGCTTAGCCACCACATTGTGTAGATAGCCACCAATGAAAAGGAACCACAGGCCCTCTTGCCCCTTTGGCTCTGATTTCTTCCTTTACTGCCATCACCAACCCCTTCTCCCTGCAAATGTATCACAGGCATGTCCCTTAGACATGATGACTGAGTTCTGCTCCTGCTGTTTTAACTCCTGGCTCTCTGCTGGATCTAGCTTGTATTCATTCAAGGATTCTTTAGGCTTTTGACCATTTGGGGTAAAATTCCTGTTCTGAATATGCTTGGCTCCAAGCCTTCACGTCCACATGGCCTGCATCCTGGTCAAACCCACATCAGCAACCTTTAAGAGAGACTTGATCATTTCGCCATGAACCCACGGCTCCAGGGGCAAGTCTGTTGCTATGGCAACATGGATGATCTACCAAGCACACGCTGTCACTCTGCTTTGGGACTATGAGGGCTCAGGGAGGGGGAACACCAGCCTCCTGAGGGAGATAACAACCCTTGTGGGCCAATTACCAGAGGAGAGGGCAAAATGCCTCCCTCACCCTGCCCTAGCAGACCCTGTGGCCAGAAGTCCCTCCTTCTCCCCAGGGCTGCTTCTATTCCTTCCCCCCTGGGGACATTTGAAGAGAATCCAGAGAAATTGCCAGGTTTCATTATGCAGCTTTGAACCTGCACTCTGATTATCTAGAGAGGCTAAAAGGATGACATTTCTCTTGTCTTGCTAACTCAGGATGTGGATAGCTGATGGTCCCACTCATGCAACCCAGTAGTCCCTCTGGGAAGGTGACACAGGTTTCTACCCTCAAGGAGACTTGGAGATCAAATCCATCATGTGTCTTACTTATATTTGCCCTGGTCAAGGTCCAAAGTGTAACCTTTGCCTTTGTGGCCTCATGTGGGCATTTGATCTACTTCCACAATTATTCCCCTGAATCTCCTGATCTACTTCCACAGTCATTCTCCTGAATCTCCTGATCTACTTCCACAGTCATTCTCCTGAATCTCTGTGCGTCCTTCTGTCCCAGTCTTCCACCCCTCCTCTCCTCATTTTCTTCTGTCCTCCTGGGGCCCTCCAATCCTTTCCCCATAATTAGTAAGTTGCTCTACCTGCAAAGTGTCTTCAAAACACTCCCACACCCACTGCCTGCTATCTTGCTGGCCTCTCCCCGAGGGTGTGATTTCTTTCGCAGCCCTCTCTTGTGGTAACTGTTTTCTCACAGCCTTTGTATTTCAGAACAACAAGGTGAATTGATATCTCTATGGGGAATATAATTTATTACAAATAATAGAAATGTCAGCTAATACTGGTTTAATGAAGAGGTGGTCCTATAGCTGTAGGCAGCTGCTGGTACTGGCTCCATGGCCTGTCAAAATGAGGACTCACATCTCCATGATTATCTTTGCCTTTTTCTCAGATTTCTAACTGCTTTGTCCCAGTAAGGCTGCTGCAGTCCAGCCATCATGTCTGAATTCCAGGCAAAAAGGCATGATGCTTTCATTAGGAAAGCAGAAACATTCTCAAATTCCCTAAGAAAATTAAGTTTATGTCTCATTGGGTGGAAGTGTGCCACACAGCTGTAATGTGGGGGAATGGATCTAGGAGGATTTAGTTGGCATTCTGCTCTCCAGAACACCACCAGGATTTTGTTAGTAATGAAGAAAAGGGATAAAGATATCAGTCAGCGAACAAGCAGCGTCTGCACCAGTGTCTTTCTCACTCCCTCACCTCCACTCTCTTCTTTAAAACCCTGTTTCTTTCTTGGAACACTTAAAAAATTAAATTAAATTAAACCAAAAAACAAAAAACCTTCTTTCTTTGGGGGATGCCTGAGTGGTTCAGTGGGTTAAGCCTCTGTCTTCGGCTCAGGTCATGATCTCAGGGTCCTGGAACTGAGTCCTGCATCCTGCTCTCTGCTCATTGGGGAGCCTGCTTCCCCCTCTTTCTCTGCCTGCCTCTCTGCCTACTTGTGATTTCTCTCTGTTAATTAAATAAGTAAAATATAAATAAATAAATAAATGCCCTGTTTCTTTGGGGGGCCTGGGTGGCTCATTCAGTTGAGCAACTGCCTTCAGCTCAGGTCATGATCCTAGCCCCAAGTAGAGTCAGGGTTCCCTGCTCAGCGGAGAGCCTGCTTCTCCCTCTCCCTCTGCCTGCTGCTCTCCTGCTTGTGCTCTCTCTCTCTCAAATAAATAAGTAAAATCCTTTAAAAAAAAATAAAACCCTGTTTCTTTGTACTCACACCATTTCAATATTCTGCCCTCCCCGCTGCTGTTGCTTCATCTGCTGGGAATCCTCCCATTCATTCTGTGCATTGACATGAGCGAAGATCCCACTGCTCCACAGCCCATGTCGGTTGCTCGCCGCCTACACCCAAGCCTGGATCGGCCTGGACGACACCCAGGTGGGTAACCTGTCCATCATAGCCATGTAGGGGCTCACCTTCTATTCATCTTCAGTTATTTTCTCCCCATTTCAGTCATTTCCTTCCGTACAAACTCCCCAGGTATTTTCACCACCTATAATGTTACTCCTCCAAAATGGCTAACTCAGCCACTCCACTGCTTGACTGTAACCAGCCCTTCTTCCAGGTGTCCATACCAACTCTTCTTTAGCATCCTTGGCATTGCCTGTCCTCCACCTCTTAATCCATCAACCTTGCCCTTTCTATCCAGCACAGATTTCATGAGTAGTATTTCTATAATAGAATTTTTAAATTATTTATTTATTTGAGAGAGAGAGAGCGTGCAAGAGCCAGGGGTGCAGGAGCAGAGGGAGAAGCAGACTCCCCGCTGAGCAGGGAGCCTGACCTGGGGCTCAATCCCAGAACCCTAAAATCGTGACCTGAGCCGAAGGCAGTTGCTTAACTAACTAAGCCACCCTGGCGCCCCACAAGTAGTATTTTATGCTTCCTTCTATATCCTACATTTCTCTACTCTCATCTCTACTCCCCTAGACTTCCTTGTCCCTCTGTTGCCTCCATTTGTCTCGGCTCTAAACCTGGATGCACCCAACTACCTATTTCTCTGTGCCTGCATCTAAGCAGCTGTGCATTACCCAAAGGGGCAGATTGATTTCACTGCAAGTTCGAGGTCATTGACTTCAAACAGGTCCTCATACTACATAAAAAAACTTACTACAAGTCTCCGTCTCTCATTTTCCCATTTTCCACCTTTCCCAACCTTCCTCCTTTCCTCAAGCCTCCGGTCTCTTTTCTTCTTTTCTTCTCTGAGCAGATGACCTTATACCATATTAAGGGAGAAAATAGGAACTCTTACACAGGAACTCTCTTAACCTCTGCACCTATCCTGTGGTTTCTTTTCTCCTGGTCTAATAGCAGTGCTGTCTACCATCCCTCTAAGGGATATTCCCCCCTGCTTCCCAGGAATCTTACGCTGTCATTATTTCTTCTTTCTTTTTTGTATATTCAACCTTTTCTCTCAACAGAATCTTTCCCATTCTCATTAAAAAACAACTGCTAGCTGATCTCTTCACCTTCATAAGTCTAATTCTGTAGAGAACTCTATATCTTCTGTCTTCATTTCTATATCTGCCAACCTCAAGCCACACAATTCTGGCTTATAGTCCAACCATAACCAGCAGCTCTTGCTGGATGTATGACTTACACTTATATTAAAACCAGCATTTCAATATTTCTCTTACTCGATCATTCCCCGCTTCTTTGAAACACTCTTGTACTGACTTACACGATTTAACTTTCTCCTGGCTTTTTTCCCACCTCTCCAGCTGTTCCTTTTCTATCTCCTTTGCAAACTCATTCAGCTCTACTTGTTTAATCAATTATGGAAATTTTCAAGACTTTTCAACAATCTCTTCTCTTTTACCTCACACTTTCGCCCTAAGTGGGCATGAATCTCAACTTTGTATCTTCACTTTAGACTTTTCTGAGCTTTTGACCTATTACATCTGATTTTCAACTTAGGATGTTTTCTTTCTTTTTTAAAAAAAGATTCTATTATTCCGGGTGCCTGGGTGATAGTTTGTTAGATGTACAACTCCTAGTTTTGGCTCAGGTCATGATCACAGGGTTGTGGGATCAAACCCCACATCAGGCCCCAAGATCAGTGGGGAGCCACCTTGTGACTCTCCCTCTCTCTCTGCTCTTTTTCCCTTTCTCCCTCTTTCTCTAAAATAAATAAATAAATCTTTGGGGGGAAAAAGAAGATTTTGTTTTTAAGTAATCTCTACACCCAACGTGGGGCTTGAACCTACAATCCTGAGATCAGGAGTTGCATATTCCTCCAACTGAGCCAGCCAGGTGCCCCAACTTAGGATGTTTTCTTATATAAAATATTTGACTTTATAAAAGTCACCTATATCCGTTATCTATTTCTGTGTGACAAAGTATTGTACAATAATTTGTACTTAAAACCATAAACAAGATACCAGTCTGGCTCAGTCAGTAGAGCACATGCCTCTTGATCTTGGGGTTGTGAGTTCAAACCTCACATTGGGTGTAGAACTTAATTTAAAAAAAAAAGGTAAACATTTATTATCTCACAGTTTCTCTGGGCTAGCAATCCAGGTGTGGCATGGCAGGATCCCCTGGCTGAGTCTGGAGCCTGAGTGCCAGTCAGTCAAGGTGTGGCCAGACTGTAGTCATCTCAGGACTCAAATGAGGGAGGACTCACTTCAAAACCCACTCATGCGGCTGATGATGGGTCTCAGGTGATGCTGGCTATTACTTGGAGACATCAGTTCCTTACCACAGGGCCTCTTCATAGGGCTACTTTCTGCATGGCACCTTACTTCTCCGGGGAAAGGATTTGGGTGGGGGTGGGGGTACAGGGGAGCAGAGTGGGATAGAATGGAGAAGGGTGAGGAAGATGGAAATTACAGTCTCTTTGTAACCTAATCTCAGAGTGACTTCCCATCACTTTTGTTCTATTCATTAGAAGCAAAACATGAAATCCAGGGATGCCTGGCTGGCTCAGTCAGTGGAGCATGCTACTTTTTATCTCAGGGTTGTGGGTTCGAGCCTCACACTGGGCACAGAGATAGGTTTAAACAAAACAAAAAGACACTAAGTCCAGCCACATACAAAGGAAAAGGATTATATAGGGATATGAAGACCAGGAGTCCAGGATCACTGGGAATTGTCTTAGAGGCTGCCTAGCACCTGACTTCGAACTCATCAAGTCCAAAACAGCACTCTTGCTCTGCCTCACACACCGGCCCCAGCACCAGAAATGTGGCTCTCCTTTGGTTTCTCTTTCTCGGTAACTGACACCTGTATCGATCCTGTTCTGCAACCCAGAAACCTGGGAGTCATTCTGAACTATCTCTTCTATCTTACCTGCACCCTCTCTGATCATCAACAAATTCTGTCAATTTATTTCTCAAATATCACTCAAATCTGTTCACTTATCTCTGCTTCTACCACTGTCAGTCTAATAGAAGCAACCATCATTTCCTGCTTGGATTTGTAATGACCTGCTAACTGTTCTTCCCTTCTAATCGATGTTCTATGAGGCAAACAAAGTGATCTCTTCCTGATATAATTCTGATTATGACACACTTCAGCTTAAAACTATTAAATGGCTTCCCATTTCCTGTAGGATAAAGATAAAATTCCTCAAAACCTATACTATCCTACAAGGTCTGTCCCTGCTCTACCGCCCAGCTTCACTTTACACTAGATTCCCTTTTCTGGGCCCACTAGCCTCCTTTCAATCCTACTAGCCACAGGGCATATGCATATGCTGTTCCCGCTAAAATATTCTTCCCTCTTTTTTGTCTAGTTAATTCTTATTCAATTCTTAGACCTTAGCTCAAGCATTGCTTCCATGAGAAATCCCCCTTCTGGAACCACAGGGACTCATGTCCTTCTTCTTGAGCTCTTGTCACTGTTGCAATTTTGTATTAGTTTGTGTGACTATTGATTGTCTGTCTCTTCTGTATTCTGCAAGTTATCAATTCAGTGTTATATCATTGTTGTATCCCCAGTACAAATACCTGGTGCATATTATATGCTCAATGAGGATGTATTAAGCAAATGAGTTTCTTGACCACAAATCTCCCCTAATGGATGCAGTAAAAGGTCTACTGGTTTGGCCTGGTGGGAATGAATGGGCCAATACATGATTAGATTCCACCTGCTTGCCAGGACGCTGAAATGCTCTGGGTTTCAGATCTAGATCCAGGAAGGAATGAATAGGCCCAGATCACTGATCCCAGCAGCCATGCCTCCTTTTATAAATTTTTTTAAATGATTTTATTTATTTATTTGGCAGACAGAGATCACAAGTAGGCAGAGAGGCAGACCGAAAGAGAGGAGGAAGCAGGCTCCCTGTCGAGCAGAGAGCCTGATGTGGGGCTCGATCCCAACACCCTGGGATCATGCCCTGAGCCCAAAGCAGAAGCTTTAACCCACTGAGCCACCCAGGCACCCCTGCAGCCAAGCCTCCTTAATTGATCTTTGCATCGAATTAAAGTCAAAGCATCACAGGCTACGAGGCCATACTCTCTTGCTTACTGGACCTGGCTAGATGTAGTTTCTTCTGAATGGACTGCTGGGGCTTGTTGGGGAAGAGCCACCTGCTTTCTTCTTTCATCATTGGGGGGAGCAGTTAAGGACCCACCATGGTACATACAAACACTTCTTTGTTCCATTACTTCTTTCCCTTACAAGTGCCACAGACTGCTGGTAATGGAGGCTGCTGGCTTTCCCCATCAACTCCTCTTCCTTTCTACCAATCAGTTTCCCCCAGAGTCAATCAGAACTTTGGAAGATTCCATCTCTGGGGTTCCACGTTTAGTTGTCTGCCCCTGTGGCGCTCCCTTTCCTCAGGAATGAATCCTCTCTAACTTTAAAGAATAGGAATAGAAGTATTCCCAAATGATGGCTCAACTGACTTACCAAACTTAGCCCACATGAGCCCTTCAGCACATTAGAAGAAAACCTTGATTTTTAAGACTAAAGAGTTCAAACTTTATATTTACAGCAGTGAAGGGGTGGGGGTGGCAGGACCTCCAGGCTGGCTCAATCAGAAGAACATCTAACTCTTCATCTCAGGGTCATGCGTTCGAGCCCCACAGTGGGTGTAGAGATTAATTGAATAAATAAAACTTAAAAAAAAAAAAAAAAAAAAGGTAGCAGGGATTTGGCAGAGTTTCCAGCCAGGGATTGTGTGGTGCTATGGGGATTTTTGAAAAATTAATCTGCAAACCTTGTGCATTGGATTCCCAAAAGAGAAGTAACTGGGGCAGAGAGACAAGCTTGGGGATAAGGATAATCCAATGCAAGAAATGTTGAGGGCCAACAATACAGCTATAGCTGAGGGATTACTGAGGACTGGATGAATCGGAACTATTTGGGCAAGAAAGAATGAATAGGCCTGAAGTGTGGACAGAGATAGAATTCTGTCCTGAAAGTTGGGAGATGTCTGCCCTCTATTTGCTCTGGCATGCATATGCACAAAGAAATGCCATGGTTGTCCACAGTGATCACAAGCACTTCCCATTCACATGGATGGACCACTCCCACCTCCTCCAGGCTCCCTTCCTTGTTCCACACACTTCTCCATCTTCATTTGCCACATTCTGTCTGAGACATAATTTTTAGAGTCACTCTGCTGCTCCATGGGCCACAGCTGTGGCCAAGAGGTGTTCTCCCTTCTCTCCTGACTCCTGCAACCTCAGCCACCTGATCCTGTCCTGCTAGCAGGAAATAGAGGCCCGCTGGGGGGTGCAGTGACAGCAAGGAAGATATTCAGTTCAAGTTAGGGCGTCTTGAGACAAAGGAGTCTGCTTTGAGCAGCAGTAAATGCAAGCTGGAGAGGCTGGGAGCAGCCTGCCTTGGAACAGACCAGCTGGGTAAGGCAGCCCTCTCTGGCCAGTTCAGGATTAGTCCAGCCCTGGTTTTTCTGTTTGAAGACTTAGCAGGAATTCTGCTTCTCTTTCCTTCCATTCTCTTGCTGACCATTTTGGCTGACTGACAGCAACTCTGCCAGAGGGAGAGCAGAAGAAACGAAGGAAGATGAAAATCAAATTGGTAAATTGTACCTTCTGTTAACAGCTCCAGGAAGAGGTGCAGTGGTGAGAATATTGGTCAATTGTTTAAAAATACTAATGAAAAAGGCTATTATATAAAGGAATCACATAATTGATTTGAGCACTGCTATTCCCCAAGTACTACTGAGACCAAAGAGTTGGCAGTGTTTACTTTTTTATTGCTTAGAATTTAAACTTTAGATCTAGCCAACAGTAGATACCAAACTGTCATTGATGTATCTGGTAGATGGAAGGAAAATAGTTTATTCTTTTGTAAAATTTGATCCTATTACATTTGGTTTATCATTTCAATCTGTCAGTGTGTTTTATGTGACATCCAGATTCTGCCATCCAATGGACTTTTTATGCTTTCCTGCTGTGTGACTGTGGCAGGTATACAAGAAAGTAGAAGAAGACATTCTTAGAACTGGGAAAAGAAATATTCCTCGGGGCGCCTGGGTGGCTCAGTGGGTTAAGCCGCTGCCTTCGGCTCGGGTCATGATCTCAGGGTCCTGGGATCGAGTCCCGCGTCAGGTTCTCTGCTCAGCAGGGAGCCTGCTTCCTCCTCTCTCTCTCTGCCTGCCTCTCTGCCTACTTGTGATCTCTCTCTGTCAAATAAATAAATAAAATCTTAAAAAAGAAAGTAAGCAGTAACCTGATAACCAGGTAAGCGAACAAGAATCAATCTCCTACTTGTTTGCTTTCTCTCTAAACAGGAAAACCTGAAGCCAGGCCTGGTTAGTAGGTCTGATAATAGGAATCTAGATAATAGGATAATAGGATAATTATCCTAGTCCTAATTACTTCTATTCCTATTATTCCTAATAATAGGAATCTCACTCTCATGAGGCATAGGAGCCAGTCAGGGGACCCAGGCATCTGGGCGGAGCTGGTCAAATGGTCTGTGATAACAGGCCACACTCAGAGCGGCAGGTCCGTCTCAGCTCTAATAGACCGATGGCATTTGAGACTGTGGACCCAGTGTGGCCAGATTTTTCTAGAGTCTGGAAGTGACTGTGTAAGCCCAAAACAAAACAGAGAAACCTAGAAGACACACTTGTGGCCTATCAGGAGCCTCTGGTTAATGCATTGGACACAGTTAATGCATTGGACAGTACCACCCTGTCTGTATAGCCACCAAAGGGACCAACAGGCCGAGGTGTGGCTTTGGTCCTACTTCTGTCACAAAGGAGGTAACTTCCACTTTGGCTCAGTCTGAGTAAACAATATTTGGAGACTATCCAATTCTTTGCTTTAATTTTATGCTCACCAAATAAGCTTCCACTCACGTTTCAGTTTTACAACAAACTTTAAAGCTAACAAGGGACTGTCTGACTCAGCCTGTAGAGCGTGTGATTTTTAATCTCAGGGATGTGGGTTCGAACCCCTCTTTGGGTGTGAGATTATAAACAAAACAAAACAAAAACCTCCTAGCAGGGGGGTGATCTGAATAAAGGAATTACCTATTTTAGTTCTGGAAAGGCCTATTTCTGTGTATCAATAAATTAACATTCTGCTTTTCTACTGAACTCTTTCTTTTTTTTTTTTTTTTTTAAAGATTTTATTTATTCATTTGACAGAGAGAAATCACAAGTAGATGGAGAGGCAGGCAGAGAGAGAGAGAGGGAAGCAGGCTCCCTGCTGAGCAGAGAGCCCGATGCGGGACTCGATCCCAGGACCCTGAGATCATGACCTGAGCCGAAGGCAGCGGCTTAACCCACTGAGCCACCCAGGCGCCCTACTGAACTCTTTCTTGAATTTGTTCAGTATTTATTGAAGCCTTGTGGAGCTTTAAACAGCTCTGAGTAAGCTAACAAAATAAGATAATAAGATTCTGGTGCTGAAAAGCTGAGTATGCGACCCTGATCATCAGTGTTCTAAGTCAGTGTATCATAGCCCCCACTCCAGAAATCAGTCAGTAGGCCTTCTTTTTGTAAATGCAGCAGCAACAATTTGTGGGTGAATGAAGCCATGGGCTCAGCTTTGAAATTCAAAACTCTCTTATCTCATCCTTTGATTTTTCCATCCCCAGACTTCCTTTTTCCATGTCCTTGCCCCTCCGGACAACTTCCATTTCTCTAACAACTAAATGCTTTGGGGTATCCATTGTTTTCCCACATTGTCTTGACTTTCCTCCTTCTTCACCTTCTTCCTGTTTTATGTGTTTGGCTACTTTTTGGTCTTCTAATTTGGAAATGCACCTACCTCCTCAGTGATCTTATGAAGATTGTATATGTTGTAGGTTCACTAGTACTGAAACGTCCCTTTAGAGCAGGGCTGACCAAAATAGTAGTCACTAGCAACATGTGACAGAAATCGGCTGGTCTGAAATGAAATGTGCTTGTGGGGCTTGACTGGCTCAGTTGGAGGAGATGTGACTTTTAATTTCAGGCCTGTGTTTGAGCCCCGCATTGGGTGTAGAAATTGCTAAGAATAAATAAATGAAATGAGGTGGGCTTTAAGTGTAAATTGCACACCAAATTTCTAAGACTTATCATAAAGAATGCAAAATGTCTCATTAACACATTAAAAAATGATCACATGCGAAAATGACAATATTTTGGCTATACTGGGTTAGAACAAATGTATTATTAAAATTACCTTCATCTGTTTCTTTTTATTTTTTTCATGTGCCTACTAAAAAAAATGTAAAAGTACATATTTGACTAGCAATATAATTCTGCTGTCAGTGCTGCTTTAGAGGGTCTTAAAGTCTGTATTCTCTACATCTCTACAGGTGGCCTAAAGACTATATTAAACATTCCATTTGGTTGGACTACCCCAAATGAATCCTCCATTTCTCTTTTCCCTATGCTGACCCACCTTCTCAGGTCATTCTCATTTTTCCTCTTCTTTAAGAATCTAAGAGAAAGGGAGATTTTTCTTTTTTGAGTCAGAAGCAGACACACCACAAGTGTATTTAAATGTAACGGGGATATAAGAAAAACCGAAAGTAAGCCAGACTGCCTGTAGACAATCTGTTAACAAAACACAGTAATATATACACCTGGACAAGCATCAGTCCCATGGGGAAACCCAGCAATTTTAATTACTTCACCTACAGGCACTATACTGAGAATTGTTTCTTTCCACTTGAGTGAAAGCATGCTCTATGCCAGTGCGAGTTGTCAGGAGTTTTGCTTCTCTCATACCAGACCTGTCTTCCGAGGCTCACTTTTATATGTGTTATGTAAATGATAATTAATACATGGAGCACACTGACAATAATGAGCATAGTTTGGAGAGTTGATCCTGGCATTGCCACTTGCTAACTAAATGGCCTTATGCCAGTGACTTCACCTCTGGATCCTCACCTGCTAATCTGTAAAATAGGGATAATAGGACCATGGCACCTGGTGGGTCAACAGCCTACCTCTGCTCCTAGCCGTTTTCCACTTCATTCTTTGGAAACTAGCTCTGAAAAAGGGTTGTGTCTCTGCCTTTTGTCAGAGAAATTTTATTCCTTACCTCAAACCTGTGAAAAGCTCTTTGAAGGGACTACTGGCCTTGGCGCTTGACATTGTCCATTGCAGTTTGCATGAACTTGAAGAACTGGTCGGTGACCCAGACTGGAGAACATTCAAATTGAAGAGCCGTGTGGCTTGCGGAATATGTCCATGGTGGGCAAGGAGAGAAAGCTGGTGAGAAAATGCCTGCACTAGAACATGTGCGGGCAAAGACATCTGTGTATTTCTTGCAGACCAAATGTAGAGAGAGAAAGCCAGCCATGAGCTGTCTTAAAGGGACTTTGCCAGGGCTTGCAGAGGGAACTTTAGCAGCTAAGGAGATTCCTGACGCTGAGGGATCTTGGAGGAGCCCTTGGATGTGACATAGAAAAAAGGGTCAGCTTTGAAACACTTGTCAACCCACAAAAGTGGCCCTAGAGATTGAACGTCACACTTAGAGGATACAGTCCTATATTTGTAAAATGGCTTGTAATTACTCCTTTTCTAGCTACATTTCAATCCTTTTCCTTCATTGGGTGGACTAACCTTCCTCAGGTGCCTGAACTCACTTCTGACTAGGCTGAGGTCTAGGCTGGGAACTGAGTAATTCTGTTCTGTGCAAATTGTTTCCAGTCCCTGGGATCATTAGCCAGGTAAAGTTAAGATGCCCCTTATAGGAATAGTAACAAACGAGTCTCACATTATTCCACAAGAATTTGTGCCTCTCTGTTGTATTAACCAGCACTGAGATGAGAAATTCAAGCACAGGGGCGCCTGGGTGGCTCAGTGGGTTAAAGCCTTTGCCTTCAGCTCAGGTCATGATCCCAGGGTCCTGGGATCGAGCCCCGCATTGGGCTCTCTGCTCAGCAGGAAGACTGCTTCCTCCTCTCTCTTTCTCTCTGCCTGCCTCTCTGCCTACTTGTGATCTCTGTCTGTCAAATAAATAAATAAATAAAATCTTTAAAAAAAAAAAAAGAAAAAGAGGGCGCCTGGGTGGCTCAGTGGGTTAAGCCGCTGCCTTCGGCTCAGGTTATGATCTCAGGGTCCTGGGATCGAGTCCCGCATCGGGCTCTCTGCTCAGCGGGGAGCCTGCTTCCTCCTCTCTCTCTGCCTACTTGTGATCTCTCTCTGTCGAATAAATAAATAAAATCTTTAAAAAAAAATAAAAGATAAAGAAAAAGAAATTCAAGCACAGCGTAGATCATGATGGCTTCCTTTTTAACCAGCCTTAGTCAGCTTAAAGACTAACTTGAGTGGAAGGAGAGCAAGAAGATAGGGTGGGTATGGGAGAATAAGATTATTGTGTGACATATCTGAGTACATGGCAACAAATGATGAGCTGTTAAGAAAATGAGAATTGAGTGCACTGAAAGAACTGAAGGATTATCTGTGCCTCAAGAGTTTGGGGTAAGCTTCATACAGGAGTCTGGACACTAGAAGGGCCTGGGAATTCCAAGTTTGGAAATAGGATTGAGAGCTAACTGGGATGAGGGATTAAGGAGGAAAAAGGTAGATTGAAGATGGGGCTGCATCATGAAGAACAGAAGTGCCCAGATGATGGAGCCAAATGCCCATGGGAAGTCCATGTGTGAAAGAATGATTTTTGAGTTAGTATCTCAGTGCATAAGCACTTTTTTTTTTTTTTTAATCCCCACGTTGAAAAGGCCAAAGAATCCAGGCCAGACTGTATCAAGACAAGGGAGTTAGGAAGGAAGGAAGACCAGGGGCTCTTTTTCCCAAACACTAGGGACAAGTACTAATACATTTTGATTTGCAATTAAAATCTTTATGGTCAGATGATTTTGAGTGCTCCAAAACTTTTTCCTCTGTGGAGGCCAGTTAGAGACTCTTGCCTAGGAGGAACTGAGGTTACATCTCCTATCAGACTTGAATGTCAGCACAAGGTACCCCCAGTGATCTATGGACCCACATATCTACCCACCCAACCATTGGGTGACCACCCTGTAGTGTTGCAGGCCGTATGCCTAAGTTGCAACAACATGTAACGGAGTCCTCTCCAGTGCCTGTCAATGTGTTGGGTGGGGGAGATGAAAGAATGGTGAAACTGATAATCACCACAGCTGGGAGATGAGTACTTGGGAATTCATTATACCATACCTCCTGCATTTTGTTATCTTTGATAATTTTCCTAATAAAGTTAGATAACTGTCCTTTTTTTCAAGAGAGAGAGTTAGATTTGGCAGATGCCTTTATCACAAGGGCAAGTTCAGCTTTCAAGTTACACTCAAGGTATTAGGAAGAAAAACCCTTGGGGCAGGGTGCAGAAAGTGGTCAGGAAATGCCTTCTGGTGGAGGGTAACAGTTCTCTAAAACTAGGTGCTCCCACTGAGTAAAGAAACTAAAAACTATAGGTCTGACTTGGCCTTAGGTTGTTTTGAGAAGGGCTTACAGATCAGGGTCAAGAGTGAGAAACTGGCCTCTACCACATTCCATCCCCTTATCTACTTTTTCTTCCTTCCCTTTTGCTTCAAGTCAGCTGAAGTAAGTACTTAGATTTTGGGCAACATCTGAGCACCTACTATATGCTGAGTACGGTATAAAGGCTTTTGGGTAAGATCAAGCTTATACCATTTTATAGAAGATGGAACCTGGAGTCTGGAAATTCCTCAGGGTGTGGGGGACGTGACACAAGCAGGTAAGGGCAGTTGGGGAACCCAGTCCTTCCAACCCCAAATCGTGGAAAATAGGACCGAAACTTGGGATCAGGCTGATGTAGCTTTGTGGCTTTGAACAAGTCACCGGGCCTCACTGAGCCGACTCAATTTCTCCATCTATAAAAAGGGTACGGCAAAACGTGTAAGGTTTATTTATTTATTTTTTAAGATCGGAGACCTTTAAACTGTCAAGATCCTGGCACCGAGGGAGGGCTCCATAAATGGCAGCCATCATTCTTGGACAAGTGCCGGCACATCCTCCCGGGCGCGCCTCCCGCCGGGTCCCTCCGGACAGGCCAGGCCCGCCCCCGCGGCTCCGGTCTCGCAGTGCTCGCGGCAGGTGGCCCAGCATCTCGGTGCCCACGCCCCGAAGCGAGCGGGGAGCACGGGCGGGTTGGATGACCAAGGTCTCCCCTGGAGGATCGCCTCCCTCCCTCCACACGCCCGGCGCAGGTGAGGTTTCCGGCCCAGGCCACGGGGACAGCGACCCCGAAGAGAGGTCGAGGCGGACAGCGCGGCCCGCGGCCGGGAGAGGGGTCCAGCGGGCGCCCCCTCCCTAGCCCAGTTTCTAGCCGGGACCAACCCCGGCGCCGGGGCCCGCGGGCTGCGCGCTCTGCGGCTGCGAAAACCCGGAGAGGCGGATCGGAGCGCGCTCGCAGCCAACTCCTCCGCGGTCCGGCCGCCGAGCTGGGCATGCTCAGTGCGGCCGTCGCGCCGCCGTCCGCCAACTCGGAAGCTCGCGCTCGCGGGCCGTGGGGGCGAGAACGCCGGCGGCGGCGAGCCGGCGTCGCCCGCCGCCCCCAGACAGTGGCAAACTTCGCGGTGTCCCCGGAGCTCGCCTGGACGAGACTGATACCTCACAAATAAAATCCAATCCAATCCCCCCCACCCCCTCATCCCAGCCCGAATCATGGAGGCTGTGGCCGCCCGAGTGCCGCCGCCGCCGCCGGCCCCTACCCACTAGCCCGGGACCAACAGGTAAACTGTTGGGGGGGGGGGGAGGAGGAGCTGCGGCCGGGGGGAGGTGGCGGGCTGGAGGAGTCCGAGACGTCCGCGGGCCGGCTGCGCCCGTCGGCGCTCGCAGCCAGCCCATCTCCCCCTTTTCCTTAGCCCCTGGAGGGGCAGCAAAGGGTTAAATCGGCCCCGCGCCACCGTGAGCACGGCCCCCTCCAGCCGCCGCGACCGCCAGCAGCGCGCCTCAGCGCCTGCCCGGAGCCGCCGAGGGGACCAGAGCCTTGGATGCGCCACCGGAGCCCGGCAGGCGTCTAGGAGACACCGGCCGCTTCTCCCAGTCCGCATCCCTACCTTCCCCACCCCTCCAGGCCTCTCTCCCTCCGCCCCGGCCGGGTCCGCGCCCAGGTGGCGGGGTCTGCGGGGCGCGTTGGCGGCGCGGGAAGGATCCCTGCCGTGGAAGAGGGGCGGGGGCGGGCTTCTCCGCAGTCTTTTGCCGGGGCTGGAGGGCCACCCTCACCTTGGGTGAGCACTTGAGTCACCCGCCTAGGCGCCAAGAAAAGTTTTTTTTTCCCCCCCACTACCCCTCCCCCACCCCCCACCCTCTGTCCGGTTGGGGTGGGTTTGGGTCCATTGGTGAAAAAAGTCACACGTTCCCATCAGCTGCTCCTCCCCCTGGGGACACGGCTGGTGGTGGTGGTTGGGGGGAACCGGGAGGCTGGCGCCGCGGGAGACCCAGGCGGACCTCCAGCTCCTCCGCCGTCGCCACCCGAGCGGTGCGTCCCGGGGCCGAAGCGCAGCTGGGTGCCCGACGAAGACTGCCCCCATCAGTGCGTGTCTGCGTGCCGGGCAGCGGCAGCATCCAACCTGCTTTATTCCTGCCTGCAGCGCCACAGTGAGCGAGCGAGGAGGGGGAGAGAGGGAGTCTGTCTGCAAAGTGCTGCTCCCTGGTGCTCAGAGGCGGCTGCTCCAGCTCCAACTCTCATTCATTTCGCCGGTTAACATGAGAGATCATGGCCGCCTTCGGGCTTCTCAGCTATGAGCAGAGACCGCTGAAACGCCCCCGGCTCGGGCCGCCCGACGTCTACCCGCAGGACCCCAAGCAGAAGGAGGTAAGGGCTCCGGCGGCCTCCCCGGCAACTGGGGCCGCGCTCCGCAGCGCTGACCCGGGGCCAAGTTGGCCCAGCGGGCATCGCCGGCGCTGCGGGGGGGGGGGGGGAGGGGGCCAGGCAGCGGTGACCGGGCTGGGGGGCTAGGGGACCCCCCGGCGGCGGAGACCCAGCGGCTGTCAGTCTCTGCGCTCCACTGGGGTGCTCGCTCTCTGGGTGCCGGGTCGCTTTCCCCGATACCGGGCCTTGCACGGCGCCGCCGGGTGCTTCACCGGGTGCCTCTTTGCCGAAACCCTCTTGCTCGCTCTCCCCTGCTTCTGCTGGCTTTATTTTTTTCCCCGCTGCTTCGGTAAATCCTCGTAAACTTTTTGAAAAATGCTGGAATGCAGTGCATCCGACACAGGTCTTACGTTTTGCGCCAGCTGAGCAGGGACGGGGGGGGGCGGGGTGAGGGGGAGACCTTTTCTTTTAAAATTTTCCAGTTTGGAGTGGAAGTCGTTTTTTATCGAGGTGAACAAATATTTAGCTCTTTGAACGTACTTCTTTCTGTATCCCCTTTTCTCTTAAAAAAAAAAAAAATCAATATTAAGGGGAGCCCGATTTTCGTCCCTAGAGGCGATTGGTTTAATTGCTGGAGGCTGTTTTGTATATGGAAAAGCAGACGGGTTACCTTGGAAGGGTAGTAAGTCCCGAGATTGCTTATTTCTTTGAATGAAATTGGAGAAAGCTTGACTCTTGCCTTAGGTACACTAGCTTCAATGTCTAGAGTAACCATAGCATTTTATAGCCATTTATGTTTTTGTCAGTAGTTAAGAAGTAATTATGTAACAACTCTCCAGTTATAATGATCACCCTTGGCTACACAATTTGTCCAGGGATTTGCCTTTCTTTCTTTTTTTTTTTTTTTTTTTGAGATCACCTGCTACCCAGCTGTGCTTTCTGAGTTTGCCAGCTGCAGCCCACCCATTCTCTCTTTTCTTCAGCAAAAAAGCTAAGTGAGCGCATTGCACAACTTCTTTATGGGGATCTAAAAACCCTCTATTAAAAGTTTGGAGGCCTAGCGATATCACAGAAAGGGTTTTGTAAAGAAGGCAGGAGGGGTCCTTAAGACTTTCTTTTTGATAAAGGTATCTATTTCAGTAATAGTTTTGGTTAAACTTCTGTTAATGTTTCTAAAAATTTAGGAGTGGCAATTCCTTTTAGAGGCTTAAGCACATAAACATGTTTGAGCATCCGTGGAGTAATTCAGATCGAAGCTGGTTTTACAGGTGGTTCCCAGTTGAGGCTTAACATGAGGATGGATTGAGGGGCGCCTGGGTGGCTCAGTGGGTTAAGGCCTCTCTGCCTTCGGCTCAGGTCATGATCCCGGTGTCCTGGGATCGAGCCCCACATCGGGCTGTCTGCTCCGCGGACAGCCTGCTTCCTCCTCTCTCTCTGCCTGCCTCTCTGCCTGCTTGTGATCTCTGTCTGTCAAATAAATAAATAAAATCTTTAAAAAAACAAAAACATGAGGATGGATTGAGGAGATCTTGCAGATTTCTTATCTACCTATTTCTCTCTGGGCTAATCCCACCCAGATGAAAGTGAATTGTTAAGGACTAGAAATAGCAGACACTAAAGACCAACTGTAACAAAGCTAGTAACTTAAAAATTAGTGTCAGGAATTTTTAAAACTTTTGGTGGGGACAAGGATGCTGATTGGCTCATCTTTCTCATCTTTTACGGTCTTGCCACATTTTCCAGAAGGAAGTGTAATTAAAAGCATCTCCCTAGTTACGGGATGCTTGTCTGAGATGCCATGTGGGCTTATTTAGTGTTTATTCCTCAGGTCAGTGCTCATTGAGGATTGGGGCCTCTCTGATTGGAAAAAATAATTTTGGATTTTAGGATTTTGCAACATTTTATGGAATGCTAAAACTGAAGTAACCTTAGAGCCCATTTTATGTAACTTCCTTTTAATAAAGGGAAACTGAGGCCCAAGAAAGCTTTACCTGACTTAATCAAAATGGGATAAAGAAGCAGAGGATTTGGACCACGGAACCAGTATTTATGTCCAAACCAATACTGTGTTAAGAAGGACTTATGCTAAATCGTGTTGTTCTGCTATTATGCCCTTTCCCCCAAGGCAGCCAGTATTTCATCCTCTGGAGCAGAGTCAGAGTTATGTGTGACTGTAGCCAAATTTGAGTACAATATGGAACAGGTGTTTGGCTGTGCTTGGGTGGTGGTGTGGTGAGAAGTGTTTCACCAGCTTCAGTTATTTATGAACTGCTCCAAGAGTTCTCCCCTATCCCTGGATCACCTGTACTTTTATTCTCACGTTTTCTTTAACTTTTAAGAAACTTTGTTTCCTAGGCAGCATTACACATGAAGTCATGATTCACATATAAATAAGTAATGCAAAAGTTTGAATCCCGTTGTGCCTATGTATGTATTAAATTTTTATCTAGCTGATATTACACGCACATAGGGTTACACGTAATAAAACCAGACTATAACTATTAAAACTTTAAAAAGTTTACCTGTGGAGCGCCTGGGTGGCTCAGTGGGTTAAAACCTCTGCCTTCAGTTCAGGTCATGATCCCAGGGTCTTGGGATCCAGGCCCGAGTTGGGCTCTCTGCTTGGCAGGGAGCTGCTTCCCTTCTACTCTCTGCCTACTTGTGATCTCTGTCTGTCTAATAAATAAATAAATATTAAAGAAGTTTACATGAGCATTTAAAACTTGCAGTTCCACTAGAGATCTTTATCCCACATAAGGGGAAATGCTGATTTAATGGAGGAAGTATGGGCTTCAAAATTAGGCAGACCTGGATTTGGATTCTGGTTCAGCCTCTTTGCAGTTGTGTGGCCTTGGGCAACTTGCATAACTTCTCATTTGTAAATTAGTATAGTTGTTCTATTCAGAAAATTTTGAGAACCCTTATTTGAAATGCATTGCATTTGTGTGAGGAAAAACCCTTATCCTGGTGGAAGCTATTCTTATTACTATAGGTGTGACTCTTATTATTGTTAACCAGTGCAAGTGGTGTTCTGGAAAACAGCTCCTGGAAGATGGGCTGGAACCCATGAATGAAGATCCCCTGTGGAGAAGGAGGGGAAGGTGGGGTGAGTTGGAAGCTTTAACCTGCTTGACCGATTGACTATATTCTTTTGAGAGCTTACCTGTACATCAGCACTCCACAGGACTTTTTTTTTTTTTTTTAAATATATTGTGTTATAATACTTTATTTTCTGACTGTCCTCAAGCCTTGAAAAGGAATCAGAAAACTGAGAGTCACCTTGATTTATTGCCCCTTCTTTTTTTTTTTTTCTCAAGATTTTATTTATTTATTTGACAGAGAGGGGAGACAAGCAGGGGGAGTGGGAGAGGGAGAAGCAGGCTCCCCGCAGAGCAGGGAGCCTGATTTAGGGCTGGATCCCAGGACCCTGGGATCATGACCTGAGCTGGAGGCAGGTGCTTAACAACTGAGCCACCCAGGCACCTGTTGATTTCCGCTTATACTCCATAATACATGTTTCAGGATATCTTGTCTAGTTCCCACATATATTTCTAATCCATCCACTGCTTCCCAGTTTCACTAATATGCTTGACTTCCTTTCTCCTTCAGCCTGACTTTTCTCTGCCTGTGGGCTTGTATACATGCGGATCTGTCTGCCTGGACACTTGCTTGCCTATCCACCCCTACCCCCACCATTTCACCCCACTCTTCTCACCTTAACCTGTGGTGAGGCGGTAGCTCCGGAGCCGGGTCTGCCTGGGTTTGAAACTTGGCTCTCCTGTTTACATATTCTTTATTCTCCCCTTCCCTCTTGTAGTTCTATTGGGCTATTGGAACATCAAATGAGTGGTACATGTAAAGCGTTTAGACTGACTAGAGTCTGGCATGGATTCAACACCCAGGTGCTGTCAGGGCCTGTCTCTTCATCTGTCAGTCTCAGCCCAATGACCTTCTCAGAGGCCTTTCTAGTATAACCATATAATTTGTAATTTTGTATTTATTTGCATGCCACCATCCCCCACTAAAGTGTCCGTTTTGTGAGAGCAGGGATGAGTGCTGTTTTTAGGCATTACTAAAGTACCTGCCACCTAGTGTATTTCATTCCTGGGATGCTAAGGGTGTGAATACTTGTTGGAATGTATGAATGAAAGTGGGAATGAATGAATAAAAAGAGGAAATCTGGTGATTGAAGGGTGTAGGGGAAAGTCTAGGTTAAGGCAGAGATTATCCTTGACATCCAACCTTGGAGGTTACAAGGCTGAAAGTTAAACCCTAGAAGTAGGAAGGAAGAGGATTTTACCCTGGGGTAGAAGAGGCCCAGGGGTGCCTGGGTGGCTCATTTGGTTAAGGGACTGCCTTTGGCTCAGGTCATGATCCCGGAGTTCCAGGATCTAGTCCTACATCGGGCTCCCAGCTCCATGAGGAGTCTGCTTCTCCCTCTTATGCTTTCTCTCACTCTCTCTCTCCCTCAAATAAATATTAAAAAAAAAAAAAAAAAGAGAGACCTAAACAGCTGAATAATAAATATTTTCAGGAAGTCAAATTACCTAGAAAAATAGTTTGGGCCAATATGTGAGATTTCCAGGCATCAAGAACTCTAGATAAAGTCCCACCAGTAGAGGGGATGGAATGCTGGATGTGGAGCTCAGAGGCTGCCCAAGGACAAGTCCAGTAAACCTTGGGAAAGTAGTGGAAGGGGGTTGGTGGGGGGTTGGAGAAGGTGGATGGAGTAGTGGTGGTCGTGTCTGCATGTGATTAACCCAGAACAGGTGTTCTCAAACTTGACCTATCCAGATCACCTGTAGAGCTTGTTAAAAACAAATGGTTTTTCAGATTCAGTAGTTTTGAGCCAGGGCCCCATAATTTGCATCTCTAACAAGATGCCTGGTGATCTGATGGTTGCTGGTCCAGGGCCCCACTTTAAAGACCCTGACCTAGAAAGAAGGCATCCAGTTCTGCAGAGGCTAGAAGAGTTCTGCTGATCTAGGTAGGGCAGGTCTAGGCATCTGTAGATGGCTGAATCTGTAGTAGTTTGGTTTAGCAGCCAACTCAGCCAGGGTGTGCGGGGCTTTTCCCAGAAGTTGTGCCCTCTTGGCTCAGATCAAAGGGAGGGAGTTAGGAAGTCTCAGTCCCTCTCTAATGGCTTTCTATTACCCTTGGAATAACAGATTCCTTACCTAGGCCATCAGGGCTTTACCATCTGGGCCTTGTCCACTTCTACAACCACTACCTGTAGCCAGACCACCTGGCTTTGAGTTCTGGCTTCATCACTTACTGCCCACAAGATCTCACTTGTGGAATGGGGTTCATATTTGTTCCTACCACATTGGGATTGCTGGAAAGATAAAACAAGATTTGAACTATGCCTGGCACACAGAGTGCTCTGTTCGGATGACTACTACTGGGATAATTCCTCCCTTGTTAAAGAGTCCCAGGACTTCCCCTTGTATATCTTCTGTAAGACCCTGTCTTTGAGAGTTGGCCTCTGGGCTTTTTTGATTCTTTGCAGACTTGTTGCTCATTCCCCTCCTGGCTGTGTGGTAGGACCAATGGCCACTGCTCTCCCTTTCCAGGAGGCTCAGCTCTTTGGTGTCTGTTCCTGTCCCTGACTGCCCTTGTTGTTTTCCTGTTCTTTAGCTCTTAGAGAGACTGTCTCAAGGAAGCCTTCCTTGTAACCCATCTTTCCTCATTCTTGCTAGCTCATTATCTTGTGCTAATAGGTTTTGGCAGTGCTGGTCACTGAAGTGGTTGTTGATTTTCTCCATGGCTTTCCACACTAGAATGTAAACTGCATGAGGGGGGCTTGTCTGTGGTAGTCACAGTTTTGAGTGCTTTGTGCCTGGGATTAGACTAGGAGCTCAGTAAATAGTTCTTGCAGAAATTAATAAAATGCAGAAAGAACTCTTAATGAGCAGTTGTATTTATAACATCTGACTGCCCCAGTGCTTGTTTCATTTTGGCAAAGCCTGTTAGTTTTCTTGTTAGCTTGTAAAACTCTTAAAACACATTAAAAGGTTATTTTAGAGATAGCTGGGGAGGTGGGGTGAGGGGAGGTGAAAATTTGATTCTTTGCAATCTTTCAGAAAATTGTTTCTTTATAATCTTTGAGGAGGAGGATGTTTGTTGATAAAGTTGCCTGGGAAGAAAGGACAGGTTGACTAGTTGCCTGGGGGACCAGAAGGGAAAGGGGAAAAGCTTCCTCCTGAGATTAGTTGGCTGGCTCCTGGGCCCATCATAGACCTCCCTGAATACCAGTGTTCTGGGAGGAACCTCTGTATATTTACATCTGTATGTTTAACTTTTGTCTTAAGGGACTCTTAGGCCAGAATCAGTGTCTGACACACTGGGTCAGAGGCCCTGCTTCTCTCTACTGCTTGCAGAAGTGTTGCTACCCAAACTTTGTGGCCAAGGAGTAGAAACAAAAGTGGCTGTCATTTCTAAGGGTTTGCTAACACCTGCAGCAGAATTGTCAAAGATGCTTGTTAAGCCTGCAGATGTAATGGCCCACCTCAGACTTGCTGAGTCAGAATTTCTGGGAAGGAGGTCGAGGAATTTGCATTTTATTTTATTTTTAAAGATTTTATTTATTTGACAGAGAGAGAGAAATCACAAGTAGGCAGAGAGGCAGGCAGAAAGCAGGTTCCCCGCGGAGCAGAGATCCCGACCTGGGGCTCGATCCCAGGACCCTGGGATCATGACCTGAGCTGAAGGCAGAGGCTTTAACCCACTGAGCCACACAGGTGCCCCAGAGGAATTTGCATTTTAAACATGCTTTTCAGGTGATCTAAATATGTAAAGTTTGAGAACAATGGTGTTGGTTATCTTTAGAAAATGTTGTAAACCAGACTCTCCCATATTTCCTACCCGTTTCCCACTATTTGATGTATTAAAATCTTTAGACAAATATACCATTTGAAGTATTAGTACTTTTTGGTACAAAATAATGTGGATGAGTTTAGCTACTTTCCCCCCTGAAGTTCTGTTCTCATAACCATGGTTCCCAGAATAGGCTTGTTTTCTCTCAGCTGTTCATGGTTTATAGCTTAGTAGAATGCCCTGCCTTGCCCTTAAAATATCCACAGCTCCCTTCTGTGTGCACTTGGCTAAAATGGGGCTTTGGGGAGCAGGTCTTGCTTTGTCCTGTGAGGATGATTTTGGACTTGTTCAGGGCAGTGGAGTTTACTGTTTGACTGTGGGCCTGGGCTTTCAGTTGGGCTCTTTGGGGACTCATGTAAAGCTGTTAATTTTCGATATAGCCACTGTCCGTTAACCTCTTGGGTTTTTCACTTAGGCTGGCAAATGGGGTGATGAAATGTGATGCTTTAGGAAGTTCGAGGACCACAGAGTGAAGTCTGGAAGGCAAACTGTGTTGGGGGAGCACCACGTAGGAGAGGGCAAACAGAATCCTAGAATCTTTGTTCAGCCTGTGCCTCTTGTGGGGTAAGGGGGGAAGGACGGGGTGGTGTGCGTACACGTGAGACTGAAGGAGAAATAGGATGGAGTAAGTGCAAGTGGAAACTCTAAGAATTGCGATGTATTCTGCAGTTCTCCTGTACTGCATTTCTTGACAGACGAGGCAGGGAGTAGAGAAGTTGGAGGGGTCGGCAAGAATGAACACGATTCTCTTTAGCAGTGTGCTCTGAGCCTGGAGAAGAGCTGACCTCAGTCTGAGTGGGGCAAGCCACGTGGAGGGAAGAAGTCCAAGGGCGTGTAGAGGGAGGTGCCTACCTTCTACACCTTCCATGCAGAGAAGGGATCATGGAAGCACTTTTAATTGTCTTTAGATAATATCGGAAGCTGGTGATGGTGACAAAGTTCATTATACTGTCCTCTTGATTCCGATTTCTTTGTTTCGGAAAATCTACATAATGAAAATGTCACTATATTACAAAATAGCATGGTTTTTACCTAAAAAAATATAGCCTACATAATCTGGAGGGTTTATCAACCACATGTGAATAATTGTTACCTCTCAAGGATGGGATTAGGGTTGATTGTTTTCTTTTTGTACTACTCTTTATTTAAAGCTGTAAAAATACTTGTGCACTACTATTGTCGTTGGAGGGAATAGCTTTAGGAATAATTATTAGGTAATTCTGGTTGAGTTGTTGTTGGTTCCAAACTAAGCTAGAACCCCTTAGCTGATTAGCAGATAGAGGGGTCTGGTAGGGTGTAGGGACAGACACGCATGCACCTGACCCTGGCTGTTGCGGTGAGGGCTGTTACCTGAGCATTCCAGCACTGCCACTTGCACTGTGTGATTTGGGGTGCTGTGTCCTTTTCCTTGCCTAGGAGTTGGGAAGAATACCTAATCATCTAGATTTGCTTTGAATGTGAAGGAGTGTTGTAAATTTAAATTGTTACAAAATATGAGGTATAAATTCAGCAGTGTGCTAGAGCAGGTGTGTACCTTTTGATTTTTAAGATGCTGAGAATTTTGTCTGCTGGTTCGTATCATTTTGGTATCTTGAACTGTGGCATAATGGGAGTATTTACACCAAGGAAATGCAAAATGCTATAGAGTAGGTTCTTTTTCTTTTCTTCTCTTTCTTTCTTTCTTTTATTTTTTTTAATTTTAAAACTGGTTGTTAAACATTTACCACCACACTGCTGGGTGTAGTTGTGTGCACCACTTAGTTGGCTACTTGACTATCATTCTTATCCCAGGGATTCCCCTACCTGCTAACCACAAAAAATTTTTTTCAAAGCCAGACAGAGTTTCACTTACTTAAGTTTTCTTTTGGCTAGCAGTGAGCATATGACTTCATTCTGGCTGAAGAGATTTAGTGGAAATCTACCTTAGGACTTCTAAAGAATTTTTTCTTACTGAAGAAAGTGCAGGTACAGGGGGAGAATGCTGTCTCTTAATGCCCTGATAGCTCCTTAGTTTTCTATCTTTGGAAAAGTAATTAGAGGATATTGTAGTTGGAGCTAGGGCATCTATCTTGTGCCTATGAGACAACAAGCCTGTAAATGAAAAGCTAATACATGAGGGGGGATTGAAGGGCTTTATGGAAATTAAGCTTCTGAACGACCTTAGGACCACTTCTCCCTGGACTCCTGAAATAAACAGTAGTTGTCCACATGGTTGAAGCCATTTTGGACCAGTTGTCAATTTCCTGTAACTGAAAGCATTCTGATGTTTTCATGGTAATTTTCTTTTTAAAATGTTTTATTTATTTAAATAATTATTGTTATTTAACAGGCACCCCTGTTATGGTACTTTTCATGTATATATTGGCACCTGAAGTCATCACAACTTGAGCCCTCCGTGCCCCCCGCCCCCTTTCCAGAGAATGCACATTTCAGGACTCTCCTATTCTCTGGTTTGATGGATATACAGCAAGAGACAGAGAGCACTTTTATCTTGTCTGTTATGTAGTAAATTCTGCCCAATGCCTATCAGAAGCTTAGAGAAGGGTACCTGGGTGGCTCAGTCAGTTAAGCGCCTCCCTTCAGCTCAGGTCATGATCCCAGGGTCCTGGGATTGAGTACTCTCTGCTCAGTGGGGAGTCTACTTCACCCTCTTCCTCTGCCCCTCCCCCAGCTTGTGTTCTCCTTCTCTCTCTGTCAAAAAAATAAATAAACAAAATCTTTAAAAAAGAAGCTTAGAGGAAATGGAAATGGCTTTATTTCCATTTCTGTCAGGAAGGGTTGAAGTGGGAAGAAAGGAAGATCCTTAACCTGTTTGGAGAGGAAGATTCTGTGGTTCTGTACTAGGTTTGGGGGAAACCAGGAATGTCTAGAGCTATAAGGCAACTTAAAGATGCATTGTTCTCATTTACTACAAAAGGAAATGGAGTCCCAGAGAGGTTAAAGTGACTTGTTAGGCAGATCTGGGCCAGGCACTTCTGTGCCCTGATTTGTTCTTGCAACTTTACTTGGCCTCCTCTCTGTACACAGCCACTGCTTCTGGTAAATACTCTCTCTTCGTCCTGGTAGTGAGAATTTCTCTGCACTTGGGGCACCCAGAGTCTCTGTGAGAGCTGGGGATTGTTTAGCTCACCATTTGATCTTTCAGCTTGCTGGAATCTTGAATGGGGTCTCCTGGGCAGAGGGAAGAATATGGTGGAAGGTCAGGCACTCTTGTCTTCGGTGTTTTGGTGGAAGGTTTCCAGCTCTGTGGCCCCTGGTGCAGATAGCTCTGGCCTTGGCCTTTGTGGGCTCTGTGTGTTGGGGATCGATCCCATCTAGTTTTAATTTTCTTGGTTGAGATGCTCCTTTATTTATGTGTAGCTCTCTTGGGAGATACAAATAGACAAGTTGTACCAGTTACCTACTTCCAGGGAGCAATACTTACATGTTGTGTTCTATATAAATGAACCTTCCCCCTTAGTTATGAAATGCTATAGCCCCGAGGAGAAGAGTTTTAGCCCTTGGGTTTTATTTTCCATGTTTTGAGGGAAATATTACTATACATATACATACATACATGTGTGTGTGTGTGTGTGTATGTGTATATTTATATATATATATATATATATATATATATATATATGAATGAATGTATGTATTTGCCAAACTAATTGAGTCATTCAGCCAGTATTGTTGAACACCTTGTAGGCCCTTTGCCAGCTTTGGCTTCATAAGGAAAGAGCCTGAAACTATTTTTAAATTTATTTTTATTTTTATTTATTTATTTTTAAAGATTTTATTTATTTATTTGACAGACAGAGATTACAAGTAGGCAGAGAGGCAGGCAGAGAAAGAGGAGGAAGCAGGCTCCCTGCTGAGCAGAGAGCCTGATGTGGGGCTCCATCCCAGGACCCTGGGATCATGACTTGAACCGAAGGCAGAGGCTTTAACCCACTGAGCCACCCAGCCGCCCCTATTTTTATTTATTTTTTATTTTTTTTGATAAATGCGACACAAACTTTATTTAACAAAAGTAACAGGTTAAGTCAAACAGGCACTTATATTAAAGAGAAAAACCGACTAGAGTAGAGTAACCTACTTGCCGTTGCATTTTAACTGAGCTCTGTTGCTGTGAAGAATACAGCTCATGCACAGGTATGGATCAACAATTTGTACATTTTTCAAGTATTCACTGAATATTACCCTTATATACACATATACATTAAATTTGAAAAAGACTTAATTGACAATCCCCAGGTAGACTTCATTTTTGTTGCTCTTTTGGAAGAGGTCGTCGAAATAGAAGATATATGTGGTTCTGGCTCGTGAATCATGTAGTGAACCCAGCCTAGACTCTGTTGGACGCCAAGTCTCCTCCACTCCTCTTCTGACATCAGATGGGTTTTCGGGACTTGTTTGGAAAGTTCTCTGGGTAACATGACATGCCGGTACTCGTAGTGCTCGTCGAAGTACTTGTCCGAGTAGTAGATCTGCTTGTGGGCCATCCTGCGGGCGGGCGGGAGTGTCGGGCTCAAAGAGTGGGCGCAGCGGGCCACACGTCCGCCTCTCGCCAAGGCAACGACTTGACTCGCCCCTATTTTTATTTTTAAAATTCATTTATTTGACAGAGAATATATGCACGCTCATAAACACAAACAGGGAGAGCAGTAGAGGGAGAGAGAAGCAAACTCTGCACTCAGCAGGGAGCCCAGTGTGGGACTCGATCCCAGGACCCTGGGATCATGATCTGAGCTGAGGGCAGATGCTTAACTGAGCCATCCAGGTGCCCCTTAAATTTTTTTTTTCCTTTTAAAACTTTTCTGTGTCTCTGGCTTTGAGCATAGCACTGACCCAAACCTAGGACCCCAAATTTCTTTTCTGAGTAAATGTGACAATAAATGAATGGTAGGAGCATTGGTCCTGGACCCCCAAAAGACTTCACTATAGAGCAGTGTTTTTCATTTAGGGGTGATTCCCTCCTTCCACTTAAGGACATTAGCAATATTTTCAGAAATTTGATTTGCTTTACTTTGTATATGCACATATGTGCACATACAAGCTGACCCTGGCATCTAGTAAGTAGAAACCAGGAATGTTTCTGACATTCTTCAGTACTCTGAACAGGGCGCTCCCCCTACCCCACCAAAGGATTATCTGGCCTCAAATGTCAGTAATTCCAAGGTTGAGAAACCCTGGTCTAGAGGAAGTGATAGACTTGTAAATAAGGAATACAATGTTTCAGATGTTCTTGGAGAGGAATGTACAAAGTGCTGTGGAAACAGGAGGGAGTGACC
The DNA here is from genome assembly GCF_964662115.1 of Mustela nivalis. Classification (NCBI taxonomy): domain Eukaryota; kingdom Metazoa; phylum Chordata; class Mammalia; order Carnivora; family Mustelidae; genus Mustela; species Mustela nivalis. The sequence continues at coordinate 75,658,089 of NC_139020.1, forward strand.
CATTTTTCTGACAGGACCCGAAAGAGGAGGAGATTTTTGAGTCTGGGACTTGAAGGATGTGTAGGAGTGGATGGGGCTGAGGATGTGGAAGAAAATTAATTTTGGGGAAGAGGGAGCAGCTTGTGCAAAAGGCCAGAAGGAATGTGGGATGTGCTCTGGGCTTTGGGCCTGAGGCATGGTGTGGATTATGCAGCAGGGAGCTGGGCCGGAGTGGGAAAGAAAGGTGGGACCGAGTTTTGGGGGCCTTTGTAGGCCTAGTTGAGGCATTTGGATATTATAATGGAGCTGGTGAGGTCATTCCAGGGTGTTAAGTTCAAGGAGTGAGATTTAAGGTGACTCATGTTTGCAGTGTGAGGGGACAGTGACTCTGAAGGTCATACTGAGGTGAAGAGTCAACCTAGGTTGGGTCCCAGACATTCCATGCCTGAGGGTGGATGTATTAGTTTCTTGCGGCTGCCATAATGAGTTTCCACAAATCACGTGGCTTAAAACAATGGAATCTTATTCTTTCACAGCAAGTCCACAAGCAGTGTTGGTAGGGTTGCACTCATTCTGGAGAATCTAGGGGAGAACCCCCTCCTTCTGCTTCCAGCCTCTTTCTGCTCCAGGTGTTCCTCGGCTTCTTTGGGGCCCTCTCAGTCTGATTTTCACCTCTGTCTTCACCTTTGTTTTTTGGGGGGTGTGCCTTATACAGACACTTGTTACTGAAGTTAGGGCCTACCTGGGTATTACAGGATCATCGCCTCTCAAGATTGTTAACTGAATTACATCTGCCAAGACCCTTTTCCAAAACAAGATAACATTTACAGGTTCTGAGATTTGATGTGGATATCTTTCAGGAGCCCGTTTTTGGAACAACAAGGGCTTGGGAAGAAAGAGAGGATTTAAGAGAAAGATTATTTGGGTGGCAGAATTGATAAAGTGGATGTGTGGGCTAAGAGAGAAAGAGATGAGTACAAGAATATGCCAACATTTTAAGCTGAGGCCAGTGGTTCCCAAACTTTCTAATCAGGGCCCCTAAACATTCTTAAACATTATTAAATCCTGTAGAGCTTTTGTTTGTGTCAATTATATCTTAATGCTTACTTTATTAGAAATTAAGACTGAAAAACTTTAGAAATTTATATCCATTTAATGGTAATAAACCAGTTTTTTGTTAAAGTGTTTTTTTTGGTTTTTGTTTTTGTTTGTTTGTTGTTTTTTTTTGGATGCCTGGGTAGCTTAGTCTGCTAAGGGTCGGTCTTCCATTCAGGTCATCATCCCAGAATCCTGAGATCAAGTCTTACATCGGCTCTCTACACTGTGGGGAGCCTGCTTCTCCTTCTGCTTGTTGGTCCCCTTGCTCGAGCGCTCTCTCTCTGACAAATAAAAGAATAAAATCTTTAAAAAAAAAATAAAAATTTTTTATGAACAATAACTTTTTAGAAACAAAATTTAGTGAAAACAGTAGCATTGTCTTACATTTTTGTAAATCTCTTTAACGTCTAGATTCTCACATCTACTTTTTTAAAAAAGATTTTATTTATTTATTTATTTGACAGAGATCACAAGTAGGCAGAGAGGCAGGCAGAGAGGGAGGAGGAAGCCGGCTCCATGCTGAGCAGAGAGCCTGATGCAGGGCTGGATCCCAGGACCCTGGGATTTTATTTATTTATTTGACAGAGATCACAAGTAGGCAGAGAGGCAGGCAGAGAGAGAGAGGAGGAAGCAGGCTCCCTGCTGAGCAGAGAGCCTGATGCGGGTCTCCATCCCAGGACCTTGGGATCATGACTTGAGCCGAAGGCAGAGGCTCTAATTCACTGAGTCACTCAGGTACCCCTCACATCTACTTCTTCATTCATTCTGTTACAGTATGTTGTTTTGATTGAAAGATCAAAGACAATTTGGCCTCACAGATCTGTCATTGGGAAGTTCTTGGGAATCACAGAGGGCTTGGACCTGGAGAGCCTCTGACTCACATAGTTGGGTAGGAAGATTGATGGTGGTCCCAAAGCCAACATGCTGTAGGGAACAAAAGAACTTAATTTTTTTCCAAGGTGATGAAGGTGGGGACGGAGAGAACAAGATCCTTTCTAAATGTATTGGATCTGAGATGCCTCTCAGGATTCAAGGTTGGAGTATATAGTAGTGGAAGCTGGAAATGTGAATTTGGGGTGATATGTGCATAGATATTTCAAATCCTGACTATGATTACCTATTGGGTGTGCAGAGAGATGGAGAAGCAGGCAGAGGATGGAGCTCTTCAGGACTTGTAGATCCTGGACCCTGTTAGCAGGAGCTCTGAGGAGGGCACTTGTTAGGGAGATGAGGATGGGGTGATGTGGCCAAAGGGGAGAGGTAACATTGGGTGAGGTTCCAGCTATATTGGTGGTCTCTTAGCTGAGCATTTTCTCTCCCTAGGACCTTTGCATGGGTGCTTCCTGCTGCTTGGTTGCCTTATTCACTTTATCCCCGTGAAGTGCTGCTTTCTCCTCAGCACTCAGCGAGGTTTTTGTTTGATTTATCTGCTCTTTCTCCCAACCAGTATGAGTTCTGTGAAGCGGGGACCAGGTCCCTTTTATTCCCCACTAATCACTAGATGCCAGGAGAGAGTCTGGTATATGGTAAAAGTTAAATGTGTGTTGACAGGATCTGGTAACCAGATGGTCATTATTAGCCAATGGTTATTAGAAGCCTGGTATGGGGCATGGGGATGCCAGGATGTGTAAGACATGCTTCCTGCCCTTGAGGGACTTTGACTGGAGGACTGACACTCCTGTTCACCAGGTGGCGAAGTCATTGCACATTTCAGTGGGGTGTTGGGAACAAATGAGAGGCATCAGTTTTTTGGTGGGATTAGAAAAGTCTTCAGGGATGGGGGTGTTTTCCAGGTAACAAGGCCTTCTGGGCAGATGGTATAAGCAAAGGCAGAGAGATGGGAAATAGGACATGATCTTCGGGTGAACTGCAAATAGTTCAGTAAGATGAGAGTATATTGAATCTATAAGCTTAAGCATGTCTGTAGATTTTAGGGGGCATTGAGAGAGAAGTAGAACTTAAAACTGTTGGAGAGACCAGGGATATCGCTGAGCAAGATCTACTTGGCCCTGGGGCCAAGGGATTGAGATCCTCAGGACAGTGACACTTTATGCATAGTGTTCTAGATTGCTGCCTCTGAGAGAGGTGTGGAGGCAGGACTTTTATGGGGCTCCCTGTTTATCTTGAGTTTTCTACAGGCATTTTCAGAGTCAGTTTTAATGTGCAAAGATTTTCCTCAGCAGGAGCAAACTTAGCCTTCAGCCCACATCCAGTGTGCAACAGCTCAGCTATGCAAATGCTGCCTTGTTGTCAATTAAAATTTGGTAGAATTTGCTGCTTTCCTTTTCCAGCCATTTCATTCATAGATGAATCTAATGGGGATGTTGAGATTAGGACCATTTAAGGCATTGGCAACAGTGAAGAACTAATAAAAATGTATTTTTTCTGAAGTGTCATTGGGATTTTTTGCTAAGACATGGATTTACATAAAGGTATGGGGTCTCTATCAAAATTATGTCCAAGGCATTGCTAAATAATTTACCTTTCTCCTGAGTTCTGTGAGGAAGGTTAATATTGACATTGCTCTTTTTTTTTTTTTTTTTTTTTTTTAAAGTTTCACACAATGTTGTGTTAATAGGCAGTATGGAAAATATTTTGGGGGTCAGAGCTGTTCTACTCCTTGGTCAGTTTTAGATTAAATAGCAGCTCCCTCTTGAAAAAAGTTTCTTTATGAATTGAAGATCCTATTTACATTTTGACTACTCACATGGAATTTGCTTTTTAAGTTCTTATTAAACAATCAAAATGTTTTTGAAATTATATTTTCATTTAATTTCATCCTTGATATATACCTCCCACTGTGCTAGGTGATGTGGGGGTGTAGAAAAGAAATAGAAGTCTGCTTCTGTCCCCTCTAGAACAGTGCTTCTCAAAAAAGCTATAGTGAGGGACCAGTTCTTTTTTTTTTTTTTTTTTCTTTAATTAATTTTCAGTCTGTTGCAGACTGATAGATTAAAATGACTTACTAGAAAAATACAGCTTGAATGTAGTGGCAATGTCAAATTGCTGTGAAAGTTTCTAAGCTCTTGTACTTTTTGCAACTTTCTTTTCGAGGGTCAGTAACCGTAGTGGACCACACTCTGAGGCTCTGCTCAAGAAATTAACATCTGCTTCACTGATACACACAAAACATTTAGAAAGTGGTGATGTATTAATTTATTTTAAAATGGAGGACTAATGTTTACATTCCATATGGTGTGTAAAGTGCCACATCATGTCACGATATTCAGTGTTGCTTATTTTGGTTATCCTGAGTACACTGCAAGTTTGGTTTTATGCCAGCCTGACAAACACCTGGGTACTGTTATCTCTTTTTTACAGGTGAAGAGACTGAGGCATAGGGTGGGGGTGTGCACTGACTTGTTTGAAGTCACTTGGCTGCATAATGACGGACTTGCAGTTGGACTTCTGTGCCCGTGTTTTAACTATTCTCTATATGTAGTGAGGCTAAAACTGCTGCATGAGTTCAGAAAAGAGAGGTTTGAAATGCTTGGAGGTTTCACTGGAGAGTAGGGTGTGAGGGGCAGGATCTGAGTGAATGGGGACAGGTTGGGCACTTTCATAAGAAAAAGCTGAAGGTGGGAAGAGTGGAGAGGCGCAGGGGAAACGAGGGGTGTAGTGCCTCTGAAGATCAGGCTTGGAGTCCCAGCCTGTTGAGCTCTGGGGGTGGTGAGGAGCTCACGTGGTCCTGCTGTCGGATTTCTCTTGCTAGCTCATGCCTAATAAATCTGGTGGGGGAGAGAGTAGAGTCGGGGAGGCTGCGAGGGAGGTGGCTGTAGTAACCATGGCTTGAAGTAAAAAGAGCCTGACCAGTCGGGGCTTTAAACAGGACTGGAGGAGAATTGGCAGTTGGTGACAAATTGGTCCAAGGCAATGAGAGGACTGTGGAAAATGCTCCGATTTCTCAGACACCCAACTGGGACAGCCAGGATGCTAGGTCCTGATGCTCGAGGACCTCCATGTAACACACTTTAGTGCTGTCTTCAGTGATGGGATGGCTATCTAGAATGACTTGATTGCCAAGGGGACTGAACCCTAAGACTCTCCTCCACATTCACCCTGTGACTTCTAGCCTGAACTGGCCAGAAGGTCTTGGACGAGCTTTAGTTTATACTGTGTGTCCCATGCTTTAAGGTCTTGCCTTTTGTACCTGTTTTTACCTCTTCCCAGGCAGCTTTGGTGGTGCTTAATCACCACAATTGCTCGGATGGTTGGCTAAGCTCCTTGGAAGAGGTGGGGATGAGCAAGCCTCCTGAAAATAAAAAGGGTAGAGTCTGAGAGATGTTAGCAGAGGTTAGCTTTCAGACAACACTTGCAGAGGTGGACATTTGTTTTCTTGGCTCAAAGTTGTAGCTTGTTTCCCAGTAATTGACCCAAAACAAAGGAACAAAATTGCCACCATTACCAACACAAAAGGGAAACTCCCAGTCTCTTCAAGGCAGGAAAGGTGATCTACAGTTTCACTGGATTTTTCCTACACCCATTTTATCTGTCTCACACAATACGTTTTCCTTTTTATGAATTAGCAGTTCCTTTGGTAGAAATTGCACAACGCCCCTTCTTCCAGGTGTGTGCCTAACGTGGGGTCAATGGTGTGATTAGATGTGAGACAGAGGAATAAACAAAAGAAGTCAGGTTAGAGGGTAGGAGTGAGTTGCTTCACTGGACAGTTAACTTCAGAGAACAGGAACCGTGGCTTGTGTTTAGGTTCTCTGCCCTCAAGTTGCCTAGCACAGCAAGAGGCAGTTTCCAGTACTAAGTGAAAAATATGATTTACAGGAAGAGTTTACCTGAGATGTGAATGCAGTGCAGGAATGGTGTCGGACTGACTTACCTGAGCAATGGGGGCTCTGAAGAGAAAACTGTCTTTTGAGGCTTCCTTAAACACGGTTCTGGGTGGGCTAGACTGCTGGACGCATTACTTTTCCTCCTTTATAATCATGCAAATCTAAAAGTCAAGTATTTTTCTTTGGCAGTTTTCTTAGTTTTTCTGAGAGCTACATCCAGGTGTTTCATATTGGAAGATGACATGCATTTGAATTTGATTAGAATATGAATTAATGGATACAATTATTTAGATAAGAGGGGAATAAATGTTAAGTATATTTAGATATAATTTGAATCAAACACTCTCCTACTTTATATTTTTTTAAGGATTTTATTTATTTGAGATAGTGAGAGAGATGGAGCGGGAGGAGGGGCAGATGGAGAGGGAGAAGCAGACTCCGTGCTGAGCAGGGAGCCTGACCTGGGGTTTGATTCTGGAACTCCTAGATCATGACCTGAGCCACCCAGGTGTCCCTCCCACTTTAAAATGAGGTGGGACTGCCTGTCTCACCAGGCCACTGTTGGGTAGATAGGATGAGGGCTGTTATGGGGAATTGATATCTCTAGAAACTGCATGTATTCAACTCCTTGGTGGACGTTTCCATCTACTTCCTTGAAGAGTTCCTGAGAACCTGGTCATGTATATGATTTGGGCCTAAATATGCTGGCTGTTCAAAGGACCTGTAATTATAATGAGGATGATTTGATTTTTAAAAGGCTTAGTTTAAGGGGTGCCTGGCTGGGCTCAGTCAGTGGAGTGTGTCTTTTGGTCTCGGGATTTGTGAGTTTGAGCCCCATGCTAGGTGTAGAGAATACTTAAAAATAAAATCTTAAAAAAAAGTTTGTATCTGTTACTGTGCTCAGTGCCTCACATGATTTTCACCTTTTCTTTAAAATGGGCATGTGAGGGGGCACCTGGGTGGCTCAGTGGGTTAAACCCTCTGCCTTCGGCTCAGGTCATGATCCCAGGGTCCTGGGATCTAGCTGCATTGGGCTCTTTGCTCAGGAGGGAGCCTGCTTCCTCCTCTCTCTCTGCCTGCCTCTCTGCCTACTTGTGATCTGACTGTCAAATAAATAAATAAAAATCTTAAAAAAAAAATGGGCGTGTGAGGTGGGTGCAGTTATATCCCTTTCACAGGAATGGGAGCCAGGATTCCAATGTAGTTTTGTTGGACCCACACTGGTCTTCCTGAAGTTCTCATTGTTTTGGGGAACACATTTCGTCTACTGGGGGCCTGATCCTCACATGGCCACTTAACCTACCTCTGAGCCTCAGTTTCTCACTTTGTAAAATGAGGGCCTGTCGTGTCCAAGCCACTTGGTTATGAAGATGACCTCAAATATGCTGCTTCATGGCCAGCGAGTGCTAGCATTCTTCCCATGATTTCTTGTTTTCCCTTTTGGCCTGCTCCTCTGTACAGGTGTGAAGGTCTTGCTCTTTTGTGTTAAGCTCCCCTGGTCCCCCCAGTTTCTGATTGATGGCCTGCAGGTGTGGTTTGGATGGGGTGAATATTAATAGCCATGTAGATGCGGGTGGATGTAAAGAGCTGAGTTTCAGATGTGGCTTTGATGCAAATGTGGCCCTGGTGTTGGAGATAGGGGTGGGGGTGGGGGAAGTGCTAGGTTGCCTTTTAGGGGAGTCTTGCTCCCTTAAGTCAGTTTGGTTCCTCCCTTGGCCCTCTCAGGAGGCCCTGGCACATTTTGGCAGCAATGGGGGACTCTCCCCTTCTTCTTTTTTTTTTTTTTTTAAACTTCTCAGGTATTATGTGACACCTTAATTAGAAGAGATTCAAATTAATCAGTCCCTATTTCTGTGGTGTGGGAGGCTGGCCTGCGTCTCCACTTATCCAGAGCCCAGTGATACTGTTGTAGAATTTTCTCAACTATTGTAGACTCTGGACTGGTGGTCCTCTTGATGCTGCCAAGGTGCTTGGATCCTGATGTTGGAGGTTAATCTTGCCATGAGGAATAGAGCAGCTCTTCCCTTTCCACTTTCCCTGCATGTATGTATCTTTTCCTTTCCCAGGGCTGCTGTAACAATATCACAGAGTGGATGACTTCACACAATGGCAATTTATTCTCTAACTGTTTTGGAGGCTAGAAGTCCTTCTTAAGGCAGACCCACACCTGGAAACCTCGAGGGCAGGATCCCACCTTGTTTCCTGCAGCTTCTGGTAGTCCCAGGCATTGCTGCATTTTTGCCTCTTTCTGGCCGCCATCTTTTCTCCTGTAAGGACACCGGCCGGCTGTACTGGATTAGGACCTACTCTCATTCTTTATGACCTCATCTTAACTCAGGTATATCTGCAAAGACCCTATTTCCAAATAATGCCATATGCACTGGTACAGGGTTAGGACTTACATATCTTCAGGTGCACGAGTCCACCTGTAACAGTACGCCTATAGGACCTGTCCCTGGATCGTCCTCCAGACATCCCTGGTTGGTCTGGGACTGGACTTCGGCTTCTGGTTCCTGGCTCAGGAGGCCCTAGGTGTCCTTGGCTGTTTTCCTAGGAACCTCAAGCTAGCAGCCATCTTGCTTTTCTCCTGTTAAATCTTCCATCGGATTCTTTCTGGTGCCATTAAAACATGCGCAAGGCCCTCCCCTGTCTTAGATCTCCCTCTACCCCATGATCCCATTTTCCCATTTCTTTCCTCCTCCTTTTTCTCCAAACTTTTCCAAAAGTATCTTGTGTGCTTACTGTCACTTCTTCCTCTGGTCATTCCAGTTTGGCTTCTGCCTTTATCATTCTACCAAGACACCCCTCACTGAGGTCACAAGTGACAGCGATGTTCCCAGTGGCACTTACTCATATTGATCTCTCTGTTGGTGAAACAGTGTCTTCTCTCAGCTTCTGATACAGCATTGCTGGTTTCCTTCTCTCTTTGGTGATGCCATGTCTCCTTGAAGGGTTTTCCTTCCCTACCTGCCATTAAATCAGAACCGCTGTTTTCTCACTTTACCCTCTCCTTAGGTGCTCTCGGCCGCACCCCCAGGCCTCAGTTACTACCTACATGCAAGACAACTCCACCTTACAGCACCAGCCGAGACTTCTCTGCATTTGAGACTGGTATATTTAAGAGCCTATCAAAATATTGTGTCTCTTTTCCTCCTTCAAACTTGAGTTTATTCATTTATTTATTTATTTATAAAAATTTTATTTATTTACTTGACAGACAGGTCACAAGCAGGCAGAGAGGCAGGCAGAGAGGGAGGAGGAAGCAGACTTCATGCCGAGCAGAGAGCCTGATGCGGGGCTCGATCCCAGGACTCTGGGATCATGACCTGAGCCGAAGGCAGAGGCTTGAAGGTGCTCCCAAACTTGAGTTTAAAACTGAACTTGTGACCTGCTCCTCTTCCTTGCAGCCCCCCAACCCCCAGCCCTGCTTACCCTCTCTTAAGAAATATTGCCATCCCAGAAATTTGGGGGATTTTCTTTTTTGATAATCTTATTCTTTGTCATTTCATCCAATACTTCAACAAGAAGTCCAGTTATGTAGCCATCCTAAGTAGTCCTTTTTATTTCCTCTCTACCTATTATTTCCTCTCTTCCTCTCTATCTTCCTTCTCTACCTCTGTCACCACCATCTTGGTCCTAGCTACCATCATCTGATGTCCTGACTCTTAGGAGAGTCTGCTTACTAGTTCCAGTTCCTTCGCCCCGCAGTCTCCCATTTAATCTAACCCACTCCCATTGGTTATCCACACTGCAGACCTATTCAGATGGGATGATGTCACCTCTGCATAAAAACCTTTACTATTCTTAGGATAAAGACAGAAGTCCTTCACTTGGTTCATAATACCCTGTGTGATCTGTCCTCACCCATAGCTCAGCCTCTCGTCACAAATGAGTCCCTTCTGCATGATAGCATTCTTTCATTTTCGCAACCCCATAGGCTTTATACATGCTGTTCCTGTCCCTCTTGTTAGGCACATGTATACCCATGATTCCATGATTGCTATGCCTTTCTGATGCACTGACCCTTTTGTCATTATGATTCTCCCTACTTTATCTTTGATAATGCTTTTTATCTTTTTTTTTTTTTTAAAGATTTTATTTATTTTATTTGACAGACAGAGATTACAAGTAGGCAGAGAGGCAGGCAGAGAGAGAGAGAGAGAGAGAGAGAGAGGAGGAAGCAGGCTCTCTGCTCAGCAGAGAGCCCGATGCGGGACTCGATCCCAGGACCCTGAGATCATGACCTGAGCCGAAGGCAGCGGCTTAACCCACTGAGCCACCCAGGCGCCCCAATAATGCTTTTTATCTTGAATGCTACTTTGTCCAATATTAACATAGCTACTCGAGCTTTTTTAGGCTCATTGTTTGCATGGTATTTATCTTTTCCCATCCATTTACTGTCAACTTATTGTCTTTATATTTATTTTTTAAGTTATTTTTGTTTATTTTATTATTATTTTTAGTGAATTCTATGCCCAATGTGGGGCACAGACTTCCAACCCCAACATTAAGCACCACATGCTCTCCTGCCTGAACCAGCCAGGTGTCCCATCTTTACAGAAGTGCACCAGATAGTTGGGTTTTGCTTTGTTTTTTAAAGATTTTAAATTCCAGTGAGTTACAATCTAGTGTATTATTAGTTGCAGCTTTATAGCATGGTGATTTAGCACTTCTGTGCAACAGCTGGTGCTCATCACAAGTGTACTCCTTAATCCATCACCTATTTCACCCAATACCTTCCCCTTCTGGTGACCCTCAGTTCTTTATGGTCAAGGGTCTGTTTCTTGGTTTGTCTCTATGTCTCCCTCTTTTTTTCTACCCCCTTTGTTCATTCGCTTTGTAACTTAAATTCCACATCTGAATAAAATCAAATGGTATTTGTCTTACTCTGACTGACTTACTTTGCTTAGCATTATTCTTTCTGATGCCATCCATGTCATTGAAAGTGGCAAGATTTCATTCCTTTTTTATGGCTGAGTAATATTCCATTCTTTCTATCTGTCTATCCCACGTCAACTTTATCTGTCAGTGGACACTTGGTCTGCTTCCATGGGGTTTTTCTTTTTTATGTATCTGAGTCCCTGTCCTTTCATTGGAATCTTATTCCATTAGATTTTTTTAAAGGATTTTATTTATTTATTTGACAGATCACAAGGAGGCAGAGAGGCAGGCAGAGGTGTGGGTGGGGAGAAGCAGGCTCCCTGCTGAGCAGAGCAGGGATTGATCCCAGGATCAATGAATGAAGGAATCAGGGATCCCGATGCAAGGCTTGATCCCAGGACCCCGAGACCATGACCTGAGCCGAAGGCAGAGGCTTAATCCACTGAGCCACCCAGGTGCCCCTAGTCCATTAAATTTTAATTATCATTTCATTAATAATTTGATATGGTTGGATTTAGGTATAACATTTTATTTTTTTTCCTGTGTCCTGCTTTCTTTTGGATTATTAAATTATTATAATTTTAATTTACCTATTGATATTTTAGTTATACCTCTTTATGTTGTGGATTTTTTGTTTTGTTTTGTTTTTGGTGATTGTTCTAGGAAGTATAATATATATCCTTAGCTTTTCACAGTCGTAGAATTAATACTGTACCACTGCATGCAAATGGTCGCCCTTACCATTATACTGTCCTCCTCTTAACTCCGTTAACTCCTATTTCTCAGACAGAGCTCAGCTCAAAGGTCCCTTCTTCAGGGAATTCTTGTCTGATTTCTGAGATTGTTAAGACCCTATTATGTGCATCCTGAGCAGGTGGAGGTTCTCCCTGGGGACATTTATTGCTTGTAATTTGCTCACTATGGAATCCCCAGTACTTAGCACAATGTTGTATATTTATTTATTTGTTGATTGAATGAAGGGGAGCCCTGAGTTGTGGTTTGAAGAAGGCAGAAGATTTCATGATAATGTACTCCAGGGGATGGGAAAGGCATTACGTAAGGCTCAGAGGCTGAAAAGATGACTTATGTGGGGAAGAGTATAATAGTCAAGTAGATTAAATGAGTTAAAATATAAAAATAAAATATAGCTCTAAGTTTTTATAACCATAGCCAACATTTATAGGGCATGTAATACGGGCCAGGCACTGTGCTAAACTCTTTGTACATTTTTTCTTATATAACTTCAACCCTGTGAGTTATTCTTGCCTCATTTCAAAGGAAGCAACTGAGGTACAGAGAGGTCAGTTACCCTTTTCCCCATCACAGGTAAGGGCTCTGCATTCAAACCCAAATCAGTGTGAGGATGGAAGTGAGACTGAGAGGAGGAGCTTGATTGTTCAAGGCATTTAATGCCTCTCTGAGGTAATTGTGTTGTGATTTGGAGCCACAGTTAGGTGGAGAGAAGGCCTGCAGATGTCCCTGAGGGTTTGGAGGGGTGGTGTTAGATGCTTCCATTCTTTAGCCCCTTCTGGGGAACAGAAGGAACAACGTGGAAAATCTTCTGAGGCTTGTGAATAAGGGAGGGCAGAAAAGAATACTTGTTTGAGGAAGATTCATCAGGGCCTGTGGGCAGGATGGATTCAGGTAGAAACTAAACAGAGGAAGGGAAATACATGAGGAGCAGTAGCCAGGGCCCACTGTGATGGCTGTAGCCATAGTTTAGAGAGGCGACTGTCATATTTTAAAGGAATAGATATGAGACATGTTTTGACAGACGTGTGGATAGAATTGGTTAGGGATGAGGGGAGAAAGATTATTTCCCTATCTTCTGGGTCATTTGTATCTGCCAACTCTAGGTGTTGCCTAAAGGCCATTAAATATATTCATGCTGGGGATTATCACAGCTTCTTTTCTTAAACTGGGATCTGTAGACGTCCTCAGGGGTCTGGGAGAATGCTCTTTTCAGGGAGAGTTGGGCAAGGCTAGAAAAAATAGTTTTATAGCTTGTCTGTTTTAAACTTGTCTGCCTGACTAGCAAAGGACATTTTTCTATTTCTGTGGCATTGTCATTCCTGGTGGACATTTCTGTCCGATTCATTGAACAGTCTTTGAGTTAGTGTGTTAGGCAGGAGTAGGTGACTGAAGAGATAGGACATGTCTGCATGTGTTCTGTGGGTTAGATGAGAAGTCTGGGGGAGCTTTAGTATGTGTGCTTGCATATGTGTGTATCTGTGTATGTGTTTGCATGCATTCTCTGCTTTTGAAAAGGTCATTGAAAATTGTCATGAGTTACCAACTAACTGGTAGACCCACCGACCAACCTACCTACCTACCTTTCTTTCTTTCTTTCTAAGATTTTATTATTTACTCATTTATTTAGAAAGAATGAGCACAAGCAGGGGGAGGATCAGAGGGAGAGAGAATCTCAAACAGACTCCACGCTGAGTGTAGAGCCGCACGTGGGGCTCAATCTCACAACCCTGAAATCATGACCAGAGCTGAAATTAAGAGTTGGATGCTTAACCAGCTGAGCCACTGAGGGACTCCCTCCCTCCCTTCTTTACTTCCCTCCATTCTCACTGTCTCCCTCTTTGAGAGCACTTGCACAAGTGGGGGACTGGGCAGAGGGGGAGAATCTTCAAGCAGACCCTGCCTGAGAGCAGAGCCGAACTGGGGGCTCCATCTTAGGACTCTGAGATCATGACCTGAGCTGAAACCAAGAGTCAGTCGCTCAATTAACTGAGCCCTCCAGGGGACACTTTTTTTTTCTCTCTTGAATGAGAAAGAGCTTACTTACCCAGTTTCCAAACTAACATCAAAATGTTTTCACTTTCCCGGTGAAACATTTTATTGAAATTAAAAGATTGCTTTGAAAGTGATCCAAAACATAAGATTATTCTCTGAACATAGTTCAAGGTAAATGTGTGAGGTTTATGGAGGCATTTGGATTTCACCCAAGGCCCTGAAGTTCCAATTTTTGTGTTAGTATAGAATATAAAAATGCAGAGTGAACCCTGGCCTTCTGTATGAACATGGGACAATTTCTAGGATTTTGTTTGTCTCTGGGTACCTGTCTCCTGAAAAGTGCTTTAAGGCTTACTATTTTAGTAGAAACCAATGACAAGGGGCGCTTGGGTGGCTCAGTGGGTTAAAGCCTCTGCCTTCGGCTCAGGGATCGAGCCCCACATCAGGCTCTCTGCTCAGCAGGGAGCCTGCTTCCCTCTCTCTCTGCCTGCCTCTCTGCCTACTTGTGATCTCTGCCTGCCTACTTGTGATCTCTGCCTGTCAAATAAATAAAATCTTAAAAAAAAAAAAAAAGAAACCAGTGACAAGAGGTGTGAGAGTCCTTTCTCCATGTTGAGGTTGCTTTGGGGCCAGTTCTGTGTTAAACCTGTTGAAATCCATATGCACTTTGGTCTGGTGTGCTGCTGCCCAAGGCCACCAGGTGAGGACTGAATTTATATTCTCAGTCAGCATCGTCTCTTGGCTGAGTAATTATTAGGTGTCACACATGTGTACATAAAATTTGACCTTGATGGTGTTAATGATAGCTATGTACATTTAAAACTCTCTGAATTCATGGTTGTCCCCCTTCCCCCCAACAGTTACTTCTTTTTTTTATTCCCCACATTGTACAGTGTGAAATTCTTCAACATTTTACTAAGGGGTCCTTTTACTGGAACATAGTTGGCACTGCTGATCTAGTGCCCAGAATATAGGCCTGAGGATGAGACCCTGATTAATGGTTGGGTGTGCCCCTAAGATTTTTGGGTTTTAGTTGTCCCACCTTTGCAGATGGGCAAAGTAGCAGCTGATAGTTTTTTTTGTAAGAATCATTGACTAGGGCTGGTAGAGCTAGTTGAAATCTCAGTAAGAGCCATTGTGAGAATTTTGGTGGTTATCCTCTTATTTAGAAAAATCTTTGAAGAGGTTCAAGGCTAGTGCGAGAGGAAGCTATTTGTGTCCTATACGGGTTCTGGCTTGGGTATTTTAGAGGCATGCTGTTCCAAAATTTGGACTCTCTCCCTTCTATTTTTGCCTGATTAGATTTGGCAAAGGCCTTCAGAGCAAAGCATCATAAAAGTTTGTTTGAGTTTGTGTAACACACATTACTTCTTGTTCCGCCTCTCATTGTTGCCAAATGCCGTGAACTCTCACCGTCCTGGCCCATTTTCCCCATTTGGGGTCTGACCATCCTCAGGTCAGAGAGAATTTTTTTTTTTTTTTTTTAAAGGGGTCTGTTGGTGCATTAGCAGACGGTGAGAAATACTGGCTAAATGATAGTAAATACCCTGGAATTTGAATCTTACTTTTAAGTCATTGTTTAAATTCTAGCCCAGCACCCTTTTCAGAAACTTTTGGAAATAAACTATCAGGCTGCATATTTTGATTGTGATGCTTTGAGTTTTATTCCCTTTCCCTTAGTTTCTCTAGGAAGCTGACATGACATTTTGTATCAGTAAACCGCAAATGCAAGTGACTTGGAAGCTTCTGTTTTGGCTGTTTGATTCCTGATGTAATCGATGGTGGCCTTGGTGTTTTTATTCATTGCAGGTCTGTGAGAAGCTAAAGGAGTGAAAGAGGAAACTTCATGCTCTGGTTTCCTTCCAGGGTGTATGTGTGTGGTGTGGTGTGTGTGTGTGTATGTGTGTGTGTATGCGCGCGCGTGTGTGTAGCTTTGTATTTGTGCCTTTGTGGTGAGGGAAGGGAGATGTGGAAGAGAATTCTGACCAGTCTTTTTTTGGACATACAACTTCCTCCTGATGGTGAGTACACATTGATGCTGGGCCTGGAAGCCTTGGTTTTCTAGAAAGCCACAAACTCCAGATCTTTCTGTTAGTGGTTCTCAGTGTGTGGTCCCTAGATCTGCATACTTGTTAGAAATTCAAATTTTCCGGCCCCACCCCAGACCTACTGAATTGGAAATTCTGGGGGGTGGGGCCCAGGAAGCAGTGTTTTTACTAACCCTTCAGGGGATTCTGATGCCGGCAAATGTCTAAAAAGCCCCTCCTAAGGCCAGGGTCTTTTCAGTTCCTGAAATGGATGCTGCGTACATCTGAGTGCTTACTGCACCTTCAGTCTATCTGTTCTTTCCTTAGCCAGAAACCGGACAGAAGCGATAACAGTAGTAGTAATGGCTGGCTGTTTTCATATAGCATGGTGGGTCTCTGGAGTCCTTTACCACCATATGATCTTGGGGTAGTTAAGCTCTCCACCTTATTTCCTCAGATGGGATGTGGAGCTGTCCCTCTCTTTACAGGTGAGGACTCTAAAGGACAGGAACAGTCCCAAAGGTTGCGTAGAGCCCCTGTTCCTGCAGCTGGAGCTTCACATTTGGACAGTCTGATTGCAGACTCTGAGCTCTCACCCACGCTCTCGTGTCCCACCTATGTGCATTTCCTGCAAGTGCTCCTCCAGCCTTGACTGCACTGGTAGCCGAGTGTCCGTATCCCAGTCTGAGCCCTCAAGGTGGTGGGTGGACTGCTGGACCCACATATCCACTGTGCTATGTCCCACCAGGGGCAGGGCTCTTGCTGACACTGACGTGTGAAACTCAGGGCTTCCTAAATGCAGAGCTTCTGGGTCCTGTGGCAGGGGCAGGCCTCTTGAGGGTAAAGGCGGCCCTCTCCTTCTTAGTGCCCAGTGGGAGTGATGTGGAAGCCTATGGGGGCTGTTTTGGTTGTTGCCGTGGTTGCTGTGCCAGGACCATTTAGTGGGGTGGCGCACGTGTGCTAAGTGAACTCAGAGTGCTCAAGGGAAACTTGCATCCCACTGGGCTGTCACATGTGCCACTGGACCATCTCAATCTCATTATTTTCCTTTCTATTCCAGGTGGGAATCTGTTTACATATGATCTCAAAGTACTTTTTTGGGCAGGATTTTAACATACATTTACTATACACTGTGTTTCTGAAGACTATAACTTAGTATTAATATATTTGGAGATTTATTTTATTAGTTTGAAACTTTACTAAGAATTGGCCTTTTCAGAAAAGTTGTATCATGCTGCTCTGGTCTTTTTTTTTTTTTTTTTTTGAAGATTTTATTTATTTATTTGATAGAGACGGAGCATGGGCTTGAGCACACGGGCTTGAGTCTGCTTCCAGAGGGAAAAGCGGACTCCCTGCTGAGCTGGGAGCCCCATGAGGGTCTGGGGCTCCATCCCAGGACCCTGGACTCATGACCTGAGCCAGAAGGCAGACACTTAACTGACTGAGCCACCCAGGTGTCCCTGTTCTGGCCATTCAAAATGGCAATAGAACACAAATGACGTCTGCATTTGTAGTTACTTCACTGTGATGATTCAAGAAACAAACACAATATCTTCGTTTCCTAGGGCCCCACTTCTCAAAGTTTAAAGTGCCACAAATTACCTGGGGATTTGTTGAACTGCAGAATGTGTGATTGGGGGATTTGCATTTGCATTGTGATTGAGATTTTGCATTTTCAACAAGCCCTACTTGATGCCACTGCTGCTGGCTGCTGGCCCGTGGACTGAGCTTTGAATGGTAAAGGTCTAGTGTTGTATGCCTGAGCATATTCAAGTACCTCTGTTGTTATAACTTACTTTAGAGAAAAATTTTAGAGTAAGGGCATTATATTGATTTTTTTGAAAAAGATTTTATTTATTTATTTGACAGAGATCACAAGTAGGTAGAGAGGCAGGCAGAGACAGAGGGGAAGCAGGCTCCCTCTAAACAGAGAGCCAGGTGCGGAGCTCGATCCCAGGACCTTGAGATCATGACCTGAGCCAAAGGCAGAGGCTCAACCCACTGAGCCACCCAGGTGCCCCCATTATATTGATTTTTAAAGAAAATACTGGTATTGGATAGTTACTGTTTATGAAATTTCGTTTCTGACTCAGAAACCCCCCAAGGATGGTGCTTTGGGTAGGTGGGGTGAGAGCCACTGCTGTGTGATTAGGAAGATTTATCACAAATACAAATGGAATTTCAGGCCCCAAAGTCAAGGGAGAGTAATTCAGGATGTTTATTATGTTAATTGTTCAAAACGGGTTATCATTCACTTATTTGTTCTTTCTTTTCTTTTTTTTTCCCCCCAAATAGGCTCTATGCCCAATGTGGGGCTTGAACTCAGGACCTGAGACTAAGAGTCCACACTCTACTTACTGAGCCAGTCAGGCGCCCCACACTTATTCTTTCAACCAATGTTTTTTGAATACCTATGTGTGCTTTGTGCCAGGCACTGCTTTATGCGCTTGGCATGTGTCTCTGAACGAAATAAAGATCCTTGGTTTCATGGGTCTATGTTCTAGTGGGCGAAACAGTCAGTGTACATTGTAAGTACAGAGCATTTTAGGTGATAAGTGCTATGGATTATTGGAAGATTAGGAATGCTGGGGGTGAAGAGAACAGGGTGAGCAGTCCACTTGTATCAGATTTCTCATTGAGAATATGAAATTTGAGCAAAGACTTAAGGTGGTTATGTAGTTGGCCATAAATACCAAGGGAAAACAAACTAGGCTGAGAGAACAGACAGTCCAAAGGCCATGAGGCTTGAGGCTATCCAGCAGGCTTGCTTGGGGAACTGCAAGGAGACCATTGTGGGTGGAGTAGAGCCAGCTAAGGCAAGTGTGGTTAGGAATGAGGTGAAAAAGGTAATAGGGGCTGGATCACACAGGGCCTTGTAGGACGTCATAGGGCCTTGCTTCTACTTTAAGTTGAGAAGTTAATGCAGGTTTTGAGCAGGAATAGCATGATCTTAAGTTTTAAAAAATCTCCCTGTGGCTGCTGCATTGAAAATGGCTTTCGGTGGGGCAGTGGTAGAAGCAAGAAAACCAGGTAGGAGCCATTGCAGTGTCCAAGCATGAGACGATGGAGGGGCCCTGATCCGGAGAGGCCATTGGTGATGGTGATAAAGGGGGTTGGATTCTGGATGTATTTTCGTGCAGTTTATTTTTTTTTTTTTTTAAAGATTTTATTTATTTACTTGACAGAGAGAGATCACAAGTAGGCATAGAGGCAGGCAGAGAGAGAGAGAGAGGAGGAAACAGGCTCCCTGCTGAGCAGAGTGCCCGATGTGGGACTCGATCCCAGGACCCTGAGATCATGACCCGAGCCGAAGGCAGCGGCTTAACCCACTGAGCCACCCAGGCGCCCCTCGTGCAGTTTAGAATACAAGATAAAGTTCTCACAACTCAAGGCTTCTAGTAGTCAGTACCTGTGTGGATCTTAATGTGAGGAAAATCTGATGTGGTCGACAAATAAGTAACCATGGTTCCATGTTCTTTTCCTTCCGAGGAGGGTGTCTGCATTGCTTGTAGGCGTGCCTTTGTTTGCAGGGCCTGGCTCGCCAGGCTGGGGGTTAGCCGTTGGTATGCCGAGTCGCGAGTTAGAGTACCTTTAGAACAGTGAGTGCAGCAGCACCAAATGGGACTAACTGGTCCTGAAAGCCTCACGTGTTTCCTGTTGATTAGGCCAGAACGTATTTTTAGTAAAAACATACGCTGTTACTCAATTAATGTTTCTTGTAATACTCTGATGGTGAATCAAAGATTAAAAATTCAATTTTCTCATCCCATTCCCTGTCTGATCCCATTTGTCCCTCTTCTTTCTGAGACTCTGAGACTACAGAAATTTTGTTAGCTCACTCGCTTTAAGTTGACTAACACCTTTCTGACTTCAAATATGCATTATGTCATTTTGCCCTAGATTTTCAAATAATTGGTTTGAAAATGTGGGAGCAGTTTGAGATGTGTTGATAGGTGTATGCAACTCATTTTCTGTGCAGGTCACGATTTCAGTGACCTTCGTGCTTGGAGGAGACTTGATTATCATAGAGCTAAACTTCCTGTAGCGGGGTCTTTTTGAAAGCTTGCCAGAACAGTGGCTTGCCAAGATGTTAGGTAGAGTACACACACAATTAAGTAAAGTTACATGGCACGTCTCCAGGAGACCTTGGCTCTCAGCCAGGCTGACCTTTCAGGTGCTTATATGTCATAAACTATTTTGTCCTAAGGCTTCCTGCTTAATCACAGCTGTGATTTTGATTATTTGCTTTTTTTGCCTTTCTTCAGTTTACACTTGCAGCAATTACTTATGAAGGCAAAGCATATATTCTTATTCTTGTGCTGAGAGCAGCATTACCCCAGCGGTTACTAAACCTTTTCTTGGCTTAGAGTGACGGGGAACAGAAGGTAGCTTCATTTACTCAAACCTTTCCCTTGTATTCTTTCAAGTCTATATTTTAAGAACTCTGATTTAGTTCCATAGCTGAATGATTTGGGCAGGGCAAGGTCTTTTTTTTTTTTTTTTTTAAGGCTTTGGGCTATTTCTGATGTGTTGTGACCTTGGGAAGAAAAGTTCTCCTGGATCTATCCAGTAGGAGATGTTTTTAAGGAGAGTATGAATTGTAGCTATGTATTTTTAGACTACATTTTCATATGGCATTTGTACTTTGGTGGCATGGAGTTATGGAAATTTCTCTTTCTAGTCTTGGGTTGAGAAGACTGTATTTCAGTGCTGGCTCTGTCCTCTTAACTGTGCTGGCTTAGTGAGCCTCATTTTTCTAATCTGTAAATGGGCGTGAAGATACATGTGTACATTTACCTTAGAATTTGGTAAAGATCAAGTGAGCCAAGGTGTATGGAAGAATTTTGCAAGCCCTACACTTCCCTTCAGATGCTATTGGTCATGGTGCTGCGGTTATCACAAAGCTTGTGCTTATGAACACTTCATTTCTGTCTTTAACTTGCTGTGGGGTCATGGATAAGTGGAGTGAGCCATTTTTCTTGAACATAAAATAGGGATGTGTATAGGGGCTGGCAGGGAAGGGAGAGCCCAACCATGGGATCTCTAGAAACAATTTTAGTATACAAATTCTGTGACTTTATGTTTGTGCATATGTGGGGGATTTTAGCTCATTTTTTACTTTTCCCAACTTATTAGTTAAAAATTTTAAACTTAATAGAATGAGAGAACAGTATAATGAGTACCTCCACATGCCCTATATTCAAGATAACAGTTGTTAATATTTTGCCACATTTGTTTTTATATCTCTCTGTACATTTGTATATTGATTTTATTTGTTTACTTACTTGTTTAAGATTTTATTTGTCCAGAGCACACAAGCAGGGGGAGTGGCAAGCAGAGGGAGAAGCAGGCTTCCCATGGAGCAAGGAGCCCAATGCAGGACTGCATCCCAGAACCTGGGGATCATGACCTGAGTCGAAGGCAGATGCTTAACCACTCAGGTGCCACTGTGTATTGGTTTTAAATCTTCAGTTTCTGCTCTCTTTGGTGTGTTTTCAACAGTTCTGTTCCACAAAGTATAGCATAGTCTCATAGTCATTACTGAGCCCTCAGTATGCTGGGTAGAGTTAGAGCTTTTATGTCTCTTTGATTAATTGATACCTTTTCTTGAACAGGATGAACTTACTGCTGTGAATGTAAAGCAAGGCTTCAACAATCAACCAGCCTTTACTGGAGATGAACATGGCTCAGCCAGAAATATTGTAATTAACCCATCAAAGGTAATGCAAATTGTCTGTTTCCTAAAACTTATGAGAAAGTGTGTGTGACACCCTTGATAGTGAATGCTTATAAATTACTGTTATTTAAAACCACAATCCGTATTCAGAATTCTCCAGAATATCTTATGTAAGGTCTTGCCCTAGGACCCAATCAGGGATCATGCATTGTATTTGGGTGTCCTGTCTCTTTCATCTATTTTTTAAAAAATATTTTATGCATTTATTTGACACAGAGAGAGAGAGAGAAAGAGAGAGAGAGATCACAAGTAGGTAGAGCTGCAGGCAGAGAGGGGGCAGGAAGCAGGCTACCTACTGAGCAGAGAGCCCAATGCGAGACTTGATCCCAGGACCCTGAGATCATGACCTGAGCCAAAGGCAGAAGCTTAATCCGCTGAGCCACCCAGGGGTCCCTCTCTTTCATATATTGTAATCTGGTACAGTAAACAGTACTACTCTCCACCTTTGCTCATGTTGTTATTTTTGGGAAGAGGAGGGGCTTTCGAAAGAGCTTCTGTCCTGTTTTTTTTTTTTTTTTTTTTTTTAAAGATTTTATTTGAGAGAGATGAGAGTGAGCACAAGTAGGGCAAGGGACAGAGGGAGAAGAAGCAGGGTTCCTGCTGAGCAAGGAGCCTGATCTGGGACTGGATTCCAGTACCCTGGGATTATGGCCCAAACCGAAGGCAGATGCTCAGCCAACTGAGCAACCCAGGCACCCCCAGTTATTTTCCTATATTCTAATCCTGCATTCTAGGTTTGTCTTACTGTTTTTTCATAAGATTCAGGTTATATATTTTTGGCAAGAAGACCATATTGTGTATCAGAAGACATGCAGTGCCAGTTTGTCCTGTTATTGGTTGTACTACCTTTGATCATGGAAGATAGTGTCTGCTGTCACTTTACATTGTAAAAGTAGTTGTCTTTTCCTTTTAGTAATCTCTGTAGGGTGATACTTTGAGACCAAACGAATATGCTATTCTTTGATACAATTTCATCTTGTGATTGTATCATCAATTGATAATGCTGGCTGAATGAGTTATTTTTCTGGTGGTTGCAAAATGCTGCTTTTCCAGTTGTTCTTTCTAATACATCTATTAGTTGGCATTCTTTTGTGAAATAACACCCCATTTAAAAATTTATTTCTATTTTTTATTATTTTGTTTCAAGTAGGCTCCACGTCCGATGTGGGGCTTGAACTCTTCACCACCTTGAAATTAAGAGTTGCATGCTTTCACAACTCAGTCATCCAGGTACCCCAGACACTTCCATTTTTCTTTTTTTAATGTAATCTCCACACCCAATTTGGGGCTTCAACTCAGGACTCTGAGATCAAGAGTTGGATGCTCTTCCCACTGAGCCAGCCAGGTGCCCTGACATCCCATTATTATTATTATTATTATTATTATTTTAAGATTTTATTTGTTGATTTGACAGAGAGATCACAAGTAGGCAGAGAAGCAGGCAGAGAGAGAGAGGAGGAAGCGGACTCCCCTCTGTGCTGAGAGCCCGATGTGGGGCTCCATCCCAGGACTCTAGGATCATGACCTGAGCCGAAGGCAGAGGCTTTAACCCACTGAGCCAGCCAGGTGCTCTGACATCCCGTTTTTTAGTATCACTTTGAACTCCAGGACTCTTTTAAAATTTGATGTGTCATCTTTTCTCTTTTTGATGTTTAAATTATCTCTCACTTGGCCAGGGGGCGCCTTTAACCTACTTCTTGGGTGCTTTTGACATCCCCATCATTCTTTGAGACTTCCTTACCTTTGATATAGTAACATATTACAGATTCATGTTCTTTCTGTGCGGCAGCCCAGGGCTGGAGACTTGGCATGCTCCTTGCAACTAGAGTATCATAACTTCTAGGTCCTTTCAGTGGACAGAGATGGGAAACAATGTAGAGATTTGTTTCTTCTCTTCTCCTGTCTTGTCTTCTTTTTCTTCCTTCCTTGCATCCATCTACCTGTGCTTACCCAATACCCCAGGGTTTTTCCTCTTTCCTGTCCCATCTTTGTATTTCATTTCTCCCAAAGTGAGAACCCTTTTAGTAAATTCGATATATTTATTTATTTACTCTGTCTTACAATACACATAAAAAAGTTCCAGAATAAACTATAGTAATGCTACTCCAACCACAAAATTACTATGGAAAATTTATAATTTTTGTATTATACTTTTTGTCGTTAGACTAATTTTCATTACAGTATATAGTCAGAATGTTGTGTTAAAAATTTTCTTGAATTAAATCTCTTTTCTGTGTGGTTATATTAATAATCAATATTTAAGTGGAATTATTTGCTTCTTTTTGTATTCTTTTAAGGTTTGGTTTTTCTCCTCCTTTTTGAGTTATTTTTATTTTCTGAATATTGAAATACTTCTGTTAAATTGAAAGCATTACACAAACGAAATCAAACAAATGTACTTTCTTCTCCTTCCCCAGAGATAACCACTGTTAGAGATTTGTGCATAATTTAAGATCTGTGTGTGCACATGTACACATAAACACAAGTATTCTTGACAATTTGCTAATCAATTGAAATACATAAACAATGTGAAAGAAAACAGATGCATTTTCTGCAGATAACCTCATCAACTGAACATAGTATTTTTTTGTTCTTTTTCCAGTTTTCATACACTTTTTAACATCACAGTCATAATTATATCTATGTTGTAATTGGTTTTCTCTTTTTGAATTGTGGTAGAATATATGTAATATGAAATTTACCATTTTACCATTTTATTTTATTTTATTTATTGGAGCCTAACACAGGGCTTGAATTCATGACCCTGAGATCAAGAGTCAGATGCTGAACCACACAGGTGCCCCTTAACATTTTAAAATGTACAGTTCTTTGGCATTAAGTGCATTCATATTGTTGTGTAACATGTCACCACCATCCATCTTCAAAATTTTTTTGTCTTCCAATTTTTTTTTTAAAGTAGCATTATTTTGTAAGTGCTTTTCCTTTAGGCTGAAGTATTCATATTCATAATTATTAATGGACAGATAACATTCCATCATTTATGCTATAATGACTAGAAACTGTTGGTATATACCAAGTAGACTGTTGCCAACTTCTCATGGTTACTTATGAAGAGGGTATAGTCATATTTGAATGTACAGCTTATGTTCTTTTGGATAAATTTTCAGAAGCATACTTACTTGGGTAGTAGGCATTTTAGTCTCTTTAGGCTGCCATAACAAAATACCACAAACTGGGTGGATTAAGCAACAGAAGTTTAATTTTCTGAGAAAAAAATTTATTTTCTCACAGTCAGGGTGGCTGGTAGTCCAAGATCAAGGTGTCAGCAGGTCTGGATCCTTCCGAGGGCTCATTCCTTGGCTTGTGCAAGCCTGGCCTCTTACTCTGTCCTCACAGGTTCTTTTCTTGATGTATGTATATTGGGTGTTTCTTCTTACAAGGACACCAGTCCATTGGATTAAGCCCTGCCCTTATGACTTCAGTTGACCTCAACCTCTTTAAAGGCCCTGTCTCCAAATACAGTCACATTGGGGATTAGGTCTTCAGCATATGAAGTTTGGGGGAACACAGTTCAGCCCATAACAGTACGAATGCTGTGTGTCTCTTGATGTGAGCTGCCAAATTGTTCTGTTGTATCAAGTTTTATGTCAATTTAAATAACTGAATAAATGGAAATAACACCCATTACAGCTTCTGCTGCCAATTCTTCCGGTGAGATTTACTCAGGGATTCAAACCTTCTGAAGGGAATTTGAGCTTATAAATATGGAATACATGAACTATAGTGTAGTCCCTAAACTTTTTTCCATTTTCTTCTGAAATGAATTACTTTCAAAATCGCTTTGGTTGGATGGAAACAAGTTTTAAATTAAACTTTATCTCTCCTACCTTGTCTGGGGGAGTGCAAATTGGTATGAAGCTTATGGAGGACAATTTAACAATGCTGATTGAAATTATAGAATTGTACGATCTGTTTTCTGGAAATTTATCTGAAATCTGTAGCTGTACATGGGTGAGATAACAAACAAGTTATTCATTTTAATGTGATTTGTAATAGCAGAAGTTTAGGGAAAACACTCCAAATGTCCAGTTACAGGGGTTTGATTAAATACAATGTGGTACACCCACACAGTACATTTGTGAAAGTTAACAAAAAATTCTCTGTATACAGATGTAGAAGGCTCTCAGACGTTTACTAAATGTACACAAAGAGGAATACATGTAAAAAAAGAGAAAGTAATATATTCATGTTTGTGTATGTTATTCAACCGAAGAAACACTGGAAAAGACATAATTATGAAACTAACCAATGTGGTTACTTGCAGAAGTAGGCATTGGGACTTGGGGAATGAGACTCTTTACTTTTTTAGGTTTGGAATAATGTGAATATAAAATTCAGTGTATGGTTATGTTTTGTTTTGTTTGTTTGTTTTTTTGCTTTCTCTTTATTAGGGAATTTTGACTTGGTTTGCAGTGTGCAGTGGTTCCTGAGGTTTGTTAGAATGTAAAATGCACATACAGTAACATGTTCCATTGTTATTAAATACAAAAATACAATCTGCATAGCAGATTGCTGACTATTTTAAAAAAAATCTTTATACCTTTGTTTATTATGATTAAAATACTCCTATATAATTGCAAGTAAGAGACCTTTTAAATTTAAACAATTGGTGTAAGTAGGGGTTTTAAGTTCTTGGTATAAAGACCAAATATTGATTGAGAGATTTAAAATTAAACAATTTGCGGTTGGCTGCTTTTTCCTAAACAACTGGTTTTGCTAAATTTTTGCATTTAATCTAGTTCCTGTTTAAACATTTTGCAAACATTTTCTTAAGAAAACACACCATGAAGTTTGTTGGGGAAAAAAAAATAACAAAGCTCAGATTTTTTTTCCTAATTCTAATTTTTTATTACCATATTATATTAAACACACCAAATAGACTTTTTTTTTTTTTATTGTCCATAAATCACAAGGGTCGAGGAATTCCGTTAACAGTAGGAAAAAGTGTACTAGCTTTCTACTCTGGTAGATAAACTGACTAATTGTTTACAACTGTGTTCCAATCTATACACTTAATTGTTTCTTGACTCAAGAGCATTAACTAAGGTAGTGATTCTTATTGTGCTTCACCAGGGTAGATATTTTATTTTAATCATGGTTGTCACTGTCTGCTAACCTGACTTGTTGTTTGAATCATATTAGTAAACAATTCCCAGGGAGTGAAATAGATTCTTGGAAATTCCAACAAGTTTTCTGTGGATTCACTTAATTTTTAGTTATTTATCCCTTTCCTTCTGTCTTTCTTCCTCTTTTGTCCTTCTTTAATTTGATTAATACGAAGATGCCACAGACATTCACAGGAACTCCCTTTGCTACTTTATTCCATTCAGAGCAGGTAACACTAGCTTTCTCTGGAAACCCATGTACTCCAACTTAACTTGGCAGTCCAGTTAAAAATGTTGAATACTTAATTTAATTGAACCGTTTGTAATTTTCCATTTAAATAAATTTTCTAAACTATTTTTAAAAGCACTGAGTATAAATACAGAATTTTCCTTTCTAAAACTATATGCTATTAAGATGAAACCAGAAAAAGAATGATTTCTGTGTGATTACTAGACTTTCTGCTTTTGTGTGCAACACCTCTCAGGAAACACATTCTCTCCAAATGTGGATGTAGTCTGAAAAAGAAGTACAGCTGAAGATTAAAGCAGAACCCATTGTCTTGAAATTTATTCAGGATGTAATTAATTTCATCTTCTCAGAGATTTTCAAAGGCTCTTCTTTTTTCCTTGAACCACTTGTTAATAGTGGAACAAAAATGCTGTGGGGGTTTTTGCATTATGTTAGTATAAGGAAATCACAACTCTTGGCTTCAAGGACTTAAATTGCCATTTTATTTTCTCATGGGCTGCTTAAAGATATTCTCCTAAAGCAAAAATGAAATACTACTATACATTACTAACATACATACTGTCTTCAAACTTCTTTTTTTTCTCTTGTTTCCACAGATTGGAGCTTATTTCAGCAGTATATTAGCTGAGAAACTAAAGCTTAACACTTTCCAGGACACCGGAAAGAAGAAACCACAAGTTAATGCTAAAGATAATTATTGGCTGGTTACTGCTCGATCCCAGAGTGCAATTCATAGTTGGTTCTCTGACTTAGCAGGAAATAAACCACTTGCTATTTTGGCAAAAAAGGTATCAAGTATTTCTTACATTGTTTTAATTATGGTCTTCTCTAGAAATCACGATGTTGGAGCTAATGTCCAAGTATATACTTCTTTCCCCCGTTCTTTCAGTGTCAGGTATACTGAACCAGGTGTGTGCTGCACGTGTGCTGTTTCTCCCTTTATTTGGATGGCAATGTGGTTCCTAGCACATCTTGACCTAAACGTTCCACACAGGAAGCAATTTATATGGACTTTATTTATTTTTTAAGATTTTATTTATTTGAGAGCGAGAGAGTAAGTGAGCAAGAGAGCAAGCACAAGCTGGGGAAGAGGTAGAGGGAGTGGGAGAGGGAGAAGCAGGCTCCCTACTGAGCAGGGAGCCGGAAGTGGAACTGGAGCCCAGGACCCTGGGATCATGACCTGAGCTGAAGGCAGCCACTTAACTGACTGAGCCACCCAGGCGCCTCATGTAGACTTTGGGTAGACGAGTTTTTTATTTTATTTTATTGTTTTTAAAGATTTTATTTATTTATTTGACAGAGAGAGACACAGTGAGAGGGAGAGGGAGAAGCAGGCTTCCCGCTGAGCAGGGAGCCCGATGCAATTCGGGACTTGATCTTAGGACCCTGAAATCATGATCTGAGCCGAAGACAGATGCTTAATGGCTGAGCCATCCAGGTGCCCCTAGACGAGTTTTTTAAATGGAGAGAAGGCAATAAGACTTCATTGTATTTTTGGTTTCCTTAGGCCAGGATGTCCAGAATGTGTCATTCAGAAATTCTTGCTTTGATGTTACTTCCTTGACTTGAAAAGTACCAATCCAAATGCTTTAAGCTAAGCCTTCTTCCTAACAAGTAAGATAGCGATTCTGGGTGTGCTTGAAAAACTTCTTTGAAAAAGTTTTAGAACAGATCTCTGTCTTCTTGCACACCTTTGAAATCATTCCACGTGTCTTTCTCAATCTGGCCTGAAACCCTTTTGTCGTAAGGGTGTCCATCTTCTGTTCTTGATAGTGCTATTAACAAGTGTGATGCAGGCCTGGTTTAAAGCAGAGCTCCTTTCTGTATTTGTTTTCTAAAGCAACTTTCTGAAAATAGCCTGTGGCTCCCATTGGCTTTCTTTGGTCCTAGTGCCGCTGTGGCATTGTGTTGCCTTATTATTAAAGGCAACTGAAACCCTTGAAAAGCACAGCCATCAGCATAATTGCCTCTTGTTACTCAGGTTGTACCTGTCTCAACACAGGCTGAACCGTGTGGCATTTCTTTCCTGGCAGTGAACATGTACCAGGGGAAGTGGAACATGTACCAGGGGGCCCACGATGACCTGTAAATTGTATCTGAAGGCCCTATCAGTCGCAGGGCATCCTTTGGTATTTGATGGCTTTCTATCAATAGTTCACACCCTCCATGTTGGGGCGGACCTTCAGTTCCCATGCAGCCAGCCTGACATCTTTCTTTCTAGGTTTTCCTTTTTTTTTTTTTTTTTTAAATTTATTTATTTGTCAGAGAAAGGGAGAGAGAGTGAGCACAGGCAGACAGAATGGCAAGCAGAGGGAGAAGCAGGTTCCCTGCCAAGCAAGGAGGGACTTGATCCCAGGACGCTGGGATCATGACCTGAGCTGAAGGCAGCTGCTTAACCAACTGAGCCACCCAGGCGTCCCATCCTTTTTTTTTTAAATAGCTTTTAGAATTCCTTTTTTGAATATTTCCTGAAAGCAGATACAGGTGAGAAATTGATGCTCTTGCTGTATGGGTGTAGTGGCTGCTCATCTTTGAGGAGGGAGATGAATCACAGTGCAATGTATTAGCCATTGTTCTCTTTATTAGGAGCTGCCTCTGGCCAAGTCAGGTGTTCCTCAGGTAAGCCCTGACGTTAATTTTGTGCAAAGTTAAACTTTTTTCTTTTTCTTTTTCTTTTTCTTTTTCTTTTTCTTTTTCTTTTTCTTTCTTCTTCTTCTTCTTTTTTTTTTTTTTTGGACTATTTACTGTGCCCTGAAGTAGTCATTTCTTGGGCTTTTGGAGAGTCCCTCTGTTTTCCCCTCTTCCCTCCTCAGCATATCATATTCCTGAGATGGCAAAAACTCTTATAGAGCTGGGTCAGAGATTGTGTTCTCTGCATGTTCTTCATACTAGAAGGTTCAAATACTTCTTTAATTTCTGGTATTTATCTATCAGGTGGCTTAATGCAGGCAGCCTTAATTTTCCTGCCAAAATCGTGAGTCCTCTTCCAGCTCTGTTCTAGAGTTCAGAGTAGTTTCCTGTTTGGGATAAGTCAAGTTTCTGGGCTTGGTTTTCCATTGTTTTACAACTCAGCACTCCCAATATTTAACCACGGAGAGGTCAAGAATGGCCAGTAAAAGGCCTTTTAACTCAATCATGGTCGTAGGAAGATTTGGAAAAATAGACTTATAGCCTCTAGGGGTATCCTTCTGGCTCCTGGACAGTTCTCTAGGTAGAACAGGTTCACTTCAGGTGACATTGATTACTGTGGTCTCTGGAGTTTCCTTTTGCCTCTGCATCTGCTTGGTGAACACAGAGCGTGTTGACAGTGATGTTCATCTGAGAGGAAAGGCGCTTGCTACAAGTTGATACAGCCCTTTTGTGGATGAAAAACCATCACATGCTAGGTGTCTTAGTTTTCATTCCCTGCTTAGATGCAGCTCTAGCTTGATTCAGAAGCGAAACAGCTGTCCATTGATTGCCTACGTTCAGTTACAAGATAAAGCCGGATGGTTTCTTTGCTGCAAATGGAATCCATGACTGTAAGAAAAGTATGACTTCCTATAAACTTCGTATAAACTATGTCACTGTAAACATAATTTCCTTCCTGAGTTGGTCCAAACTGTAAATTTGATAACACCACCAATACGTGTCTTCTTCCTTATTTAAGTAACCTTCACATATGTTCTTCTGAATTTTAAATCCCTTGACTTGAGTTAACCATGTCTTATGGGGTTCTGCCAATAAGGACAATGAGCTGGCATACCTGCCTTAGCTTGTTAATGGTATGACCTATGGCTTAGCTCTGTTTGCAGTTTCATCGAAACATTTTGTATGTTTAAATTTTTATTTTCCTCCTGTCAGTTGTTTGTTCAAAAGAAATCCTTTGGGCATCTATAAAAGAGCTATTAGTAATGTTTCTTCAGAGATGCTACATTTATTTTTTTGCATTTGCCCAATTTTTTAGGCCTTGATCTTGTACTCTGTTCGTCCATCTGAATGAGCGGAAACCTGACCTTGACAAGTAAAATTTAACTCTTCATATTATATGTTCTAGTGAAGAGCAGCAGCTCAGGTCTTGCACTGAGTATATAAGCCTGTGCTTTTCTTGTCCCTGGCTTCAGCAATAGTCTATAAACCCAGAGTCTTGTGCTGCATGAAAGACGTGCCTTGTAAACAAAATTTTCAGGAGATTTTCTTGTTAAAATGTCTCACTGTGGTCTGCAGAGAGGAAGCCTTAACAGCTTTGGCCTGTGTGACTTTCATCTCCCTATTAGGTATGTTTTTGAGGTGTAGCTGCCTCTGCCATGGCAGTTATGTTTAAAGTCAGCACCCAAGGCAGGAACCATACGTGACCAAAAGTCTATTAAATTGTGCATGAAAGACAGTGTATGGATAGCTGCAACTCAGTGTCCAGCCAGACAGCTTTTCCTTCAGCACTGGGGTAGCTTGAATGTTTCTTTGCTAAGAACCAAGTGAAATAGGTTGTTTTAAAGGGCTGTGTACAAAAACAGTTTCTCCTTTAATTTTGGGATCACACTTGGTTCCAAGCCTGTGAACAGTCAAATTTACAACGTATGAGTGATGCAAAATATCTACTGTCTAAAGGAGGATTTGACTAAGAAAAATGCCATCCTGTAACAATCAGCTGCTTTGAAGTTTTTTGATATCCGCCACAAAATCAAGCTGGAGTGTGGCCCATAGAGACCAGGGCTCTTGACCAGTGTCCTGGATCCTTTTACGACAGGGTCAGGTCCATGGCTTGGAACATACTTCGTCCAGTACCCAGAAATCTTTGGAATTGGTAACAAAATAAAAACTGTTCTAGTTTTGATATATGCCATTCTTTTACTTTACCCTTCTAATCACCCTGTGGGGTGGACAGGGTTGGGTTGGTATTATCACATTCATAAATAAAGAGCCGGGGAGGCTGGGGGCTAGGACCAGAGCACAGAGGTGGTAGGGGGAGTAGCGGATGCTGACTGCTCCCATTCTGGGCACCATGGCCGAGGTCCTCTGTCCACTGTTGTACTCTACATTCATAAATGGAATAGATCATATGTAAATGACTGGCCTGTTCCTAGGGTATTTATGAGGAATTCTAGAAGAGTGGGATAACTCTTTGAAACATTCAGTGGTATGTTGGGATACTAATTTGCTAAATAGTATACCTTCGCGGTTTAGAAGAAATAATGAACTGCCTCAAGTGCCTACTTTCTACCAGTGAATTAATTAACCAGCTATTTCTAGCTCAATGTTTATTAGGCAGATTCACTGATCCATCATTTTGGCCTCTATTTTAAATTTTGGGCTAAAGGCACTTTAGAAGCTTTCTAGAAATTGTTATTATGAATGTTACAGCCAGAAAGCTTTATACCCCTCTCCTCCCAAAAAAGTGTTCTTTGATGAAATGTGGAGTGGGCACAATTTTTCACTTGATCATCCGTTCCGGTTTTGAGATAAAACTCTTTGGAGTACTGTCATGAAATTATTTTTCCTATTTTGTTGATGAATAGCTTTCAGCATCTGAGAATTTGAAAGTAATTTGTTTTTATAAATAAGAGAGCACAACTGATAAAACTGTTGTCAGTGTGTTAAACATAGTTTTGATTCTTTTAATGAATGTTTGCTTAAAGTTTTTGGTTTTTAAGCTGAAAATCCATCAAGGATATGCTTTCTTAAAGGCAGCAGAGACTTAAGTGTCTTTCTTTTGCTTTCCGTTTCTGTAGGTTGACCTCATGATTAACATAGTATGTGATTTTTATAAATATGTTATTTCTTTTTAGGTTCCAATCCTTAGTAAAAAAGAAGATGTTTTTGCATATTTAGCTAAATATTCAGTGCCAATGGTTCGAGCAACGTGGCTGATCAAGATGACCTGTGCCTATTATTCTGCTATTTCTGAAGCTAAAATTAAGAAACGTCAGGCTACTGATCCTAATTTGGGTAAGTGAGAGAGGACGATACATTTTGCATTTCATCACGACTATACCAGGAGTTGTTGCTGGCAAGCTCTAGCCATGGCCCAGTGAGGTGAATACTGAGGAGGTCCATGGGGAGGCTAGAAATCCCTCATGGCACGCAGAGGACTCCTTGTTCACCCGGGCCAGGATCCCGATTCCATCAGTAAATCATTGCTCTTACCTCCAGAATGTGTCCTGCATCTAAACGCTTCTCACCACCAGAGCTGCTGGAGTGCTGGTTCATGCCGCTGGCATCTCTTGGCTGGATAAGGTGGCGGCCTCCTAACTAGTTTCCCTTCTTTTCCTTCTGCTCCTTGTATTGTTGGTTCTAGATTACTACGTTGATCACTAAGCCTAAATCCAATCACATCATGTCCCTGTTTATGCCTCATCAATAGCTTCTTACTACCTTCTTACTTAAGATGAAGATCCAGATTTTTTTCCTGTGGCCACCGAGGCCTTCTGTGGCTTGCTCCCTTTCTGTGATGTTCTGGTCACATTGCTTTCCTTCTCCGCTCTGATATGTCACACTTCGTCCTTTCTGAAGGCTTCTGCATTTCTTCTCATCTGTACTTGGGCTGCTCATCTCTCTGGCATTGCCACGTCTCCTCTTCTCAGAGCCTTTGGCTCGAAGGCCATTTCCTCAAGAGGTTTGCTTTGGCCACCTACCTAAATAATATTCCTCTATCCCTCTTCTGCCCATTTGTGTTCTTGGGTATTCTTTTATTCACAGCTTGTTTCGCTATCGGAGATTATATTGAAAAAAATTGCTGTCTCTCTCACCCCTCTCTCGCACCTGCACTGGCCCATGATCATGGTAGGTATTTGTTGAAAGAACTGAAGGTAAACTGTTTTGAGTCTGTCTTATCTATTTTGGTGACTAGACAGTGACTCCTTGAGGTGGTGCTAAAACATGCTTAGTAAAAGACTGGATTCTCCACTAAAGAATTACACAAAGAGCTGAAGATTACACATAAAGATGTCCACTCAAAGATTAGGTTTAGAAATAATTCCTTATGAAATGGAAATGTGCTTATGATTTTATAAGGGGGACCCCAGCTACAAGGCTCTGAGGAGCAGGATCAGAAAGTGCAAATGTCCTCAGATGCCAGGCAGTGTCCTAAACAAGTGAGTCAAGGTGTGAGGTTATTGGGTGTGGTGGGTGGTCCTGGGGAACTGGACAGTGAAGCCCACTCTAAAAGCACGGAAAGTTAATCAAAACAAAACAGAAAACATGGCTCAATTCCATGCTTGCCACATTTTGAGCTCAGGTTTGCTAAAACAAAGATGAACTGTATTTAAAAGTTAACAAAACTGTATTGTGTGTATATGTAAACGAATAGGGGAAAAGAATCCACAAAGTGAGTAGTGGTGATCTCTGAGTGCTGTTCTGGTAGCAGTCTTGTTAACGCTATGCTTGAGATTGTTTTCATCAGCTTATTATTTTATAGGGAGAGACCAAAGAAATGCCTCCTTTTTTAAATTACTGAAGCTCTACATTCTTATATTTGCAAATAGTGTCAAAATAGACACAATAAAAATTCAAGTTGCTTCTCTCCTTCATATTTTCCTTCTCCAACTTTTCTTCATTCATATACAAAAACACGTATATGTGATTTATATATATATAGCCAGAGAAAGAGAGAGTGCATGCATGCACAAGCGTGGGTGAGAGAGCGAGAGCATTTATTAATACTTCTCTCCAGAGTCTGAATATCTAGTTGCTTACTAGCATCCTCTACTTTGATGACAAATGGGCATCTGAAATCTAGTATATACAATCAAAATCTTGATTTCCCACCATCCCTAACCTTGCTCCTTCTTTCTTCAGTCTTCTCCTTAGTAAATGTTCTATGTAGTCACTGGGTGGATAAGGATAAAAGCCCTATTGTCATTTTGGGCTTTTATTTTTCTCTCAAAATTCTACATTCAGCCTCTCAGCAGTCTTGTCAGCTTTACTTTGAAAGTCCAGTCCCAGCCCAAGAATGTCTTCCTCCTCCCACTGCTGCTGTCCTCTGGTTTGAGCAACCACCTCCACCTTTGCCAGAGCTGTGGCACTGGCCTCTAGCTGGTCTTGGTTTCATTCTTCTCTAATGACAGCTTTCTGCTCTGTAGCCAGAACTGCTAGAACTTAAGTCGTGTTGCACTTTATGCTCAGAATCCGCACTCTGATGTGTACCCCCGCCAGCATGAGCAGTCGGCATACACGGTGGCCTCTCCTTCCAGCCTCCAGATGTCCGTCCGCCTCCACGCACTGTGTGTTAGCCCAGATGGCACTTCCTACAAGAAGCCTTCTCAGATCACTCCAGCCAAAATGTCCTCTCTCCGTCACTATTTCTTCATAACTTAGTACCACCTACCATGTTATATTTTAAATTTTATTGATTACTTAATGTACACTCACTCCCAACTGTAACATTTCTGCCTGAGAAGTGGTCAGACTTGTTCCATACTAAATCTCCTAGGAGAGTACCTGGCATACAGAAGGTGTTCAGTAATTTGTAAGATAAAGGAATAATGAGGTCTGAAGCGTGTGTGTCTTTGTCCCAGTTCATAATCCTTGACCCTTGTAGCATCACTAATTATACAGACCACTCCTCCTTTCCTAAGTCTTTTTCCTGGTTTTGTAACTTGTTCTGTCAGTGTTTTCCTTGAGATTTTAACTGTTGTAAGAAGGGGGGAAAGCTGATCATACAGGAATGATTCTGCCCAATGAGACAGAATTTTAGGACAAATAAAAGTCTGATAGATCCTCATCATTTGCAAAGAACAAGTAGGTAGAATTTTTAGGAGTCTCAGATAGGAGTTTATCGCCGGAACCACATGATTTCCTCTACCAAATGGAAGGAAGCCTAGCTCCAGTTTCTAGCTAAGAACATCAGAGACTACTTGCCTTCATTACTTTCATCATTAATTTCCTTACTAGTGTAACCAGTTAGTTGTGGGGGAGGGGGATTATTTTGCATTTTTCTTCCAGAGCTAAAATTTTTATTATTTGCATACCCATGACAGATCGTTGATTAAGTTCACCTACTAGCTGTGTTTTCTTTTGTAAGACACATAACACAGGTGAATCTGTTTTTTTGACTCTGTTTAGAGAGTATTACAGCTCATTTTTTTTTTTTTTTAACATTTTACTTATTTGAGAGAGAGGGAGAGAGAGAGAGAGAGCATGAGAGGGGAGATGGTCAGAGGGAGAAGCAGACTCCCCACTGAACAGGGAACCCGACCTGGGACTTGATCCCGAGAGTGGGATCATGACCCGTAGCTTATTGGTCTTTATGATTATCCTTGTGTTTTTTTTTTCTTTTTTCTTTTTTTTTTTTTTTTGAAATAGCATAACTGGGCAGGTGGTGGGTACAGAGGGAGAGAGAGAATACTGAGCAGACTCCACAACCAATGTGGAGCCCGATGCATGGCTTGATCCCATGACTCTGAAATCATGATCTGAGCCAAAAACAAGAGTTGGTCACTTAACTGACTGAGCCACCCAAGCACCCCTATTCTTGTGCATTTGTAAATGTGAATGTCAAATCCATGAAGAACGAATGCCTAATATACCATTTCTTGTGGTAGAGTATAAAAACTTTGACCTAAAAAATGCTTAATGCTAAATATAAGAATATTTTTAAAAAATGCATAAATTTTGGGAGTTGATCCCTAACCTCTTAGGTCCAGCATCTTGGGAAGAGCTTTGGGCTTTACTCACTGCAGCTCTGCACTAAGTGACTACCGACTTAAAGCAGAATCCTTAGTCTCTCCCTCCAGCAGTCTTCTCAACCTTGATCCGATCCAATCCATGTTGCCTTTCATTTAATGTCTTCTTAGTTTTCTTTTAATCAAGAACAGTTCTTTGGCCTTTGCTTTTCTCGATATTTTTAGAGGGGCTGGACTGGCTATTTTGTAAGCTGTCCCTTGGTTTGCATTTATTCAGTTCCTCATGACTAGGTTCAGGTTATGTACTTTTTGTAGGAATACCATGGAAGCGATGCGGTAAGCCGCTCAGTGCATCGGATTACATTGTCCTGGTACTGGTGGCGGTAACTTTGATCTTTTGGGTAAGGTGGTGCCTCCTGGGTTTCTTCACTCCAAAGCAATGCTTTACCTTTTGTGGTTAATAGCTAATTTAACTATGTGTAGATATTTACTTCATTTTTCTATATTCTTACATGTGTTGTAAGATGCATGTAGCATACTATATATTTTTTTAAGATTTTATTTATTTTTTATTTATTTGACAGAGAGATCACAAGTAGGCAGAGAGGCAGGCAGAGAGAGAGGAGGAAGAAGGCTCCCTGCTAAGCAAGAGAGCCCGACGCGGGGCTCGTCCCAAGACCCTGGGACCATGACCTGAGCTGAAGGCAGAGGCTTTAACCCACTGAGCCACCAAGGTGCCCCTAGCATACTATTTTTACTATCTGCTAAGAGCACATGGTTTCAGTGATCTGATCTTGGTTTTCTGTCACCCTGTTACACCTGATAACCCCTCACTCTCTGCTTTGTCTTCAGCACTTTCTTCAGCTTCTTTAAGCAAATTCTGCAGTACATTTAGAAGCATTTGGCTGTGTAGACCTAGCCATAATGTAGCAAGTTTCACATTCCAAGCAAGCTATACAGCCAAGCAACTACACACATATGTATGTGTTGAATTGGATTAAATTGCATACACTGCAGAAGATTAACTTTGCAGTAATAGGTTCTGTGTTCTGGCTTTGATGGTGAAAAGAA
This sequence comes from Mustela nivalis, assembly GCF_964662115.1. Lineage (NCBI taxonomy): Eukaryota > Metazoa > Chordata > Mammalia > Carnivora > Mustelidae > Mustela > Mustela nivalis. Next base: position 75,695,389 of record NC_139020.1, read on the forward strand.
TCATTCAGCACATTTGGGGCAAGATTGACTATCAAGTGTCACCTTTTCCTGGCAGTGGTTTTATGACTTCTGTTGTCTTGATGATTGTTCTTAGGATTTGTAAAGTGTTTTCAGTAGAAATGGCCTTTATTCCTTTGTAATAGAAACATATGCTTTATTTTCAGTTCCCACATTCAGTGTTGGAACAGAGCTATAAAGCACTGCTGTTTGATTTTATTGAAGAGAGTTTTCCCTAAAGTTAAGTGGGCTAACAACAACAAGGGAGCAGACCCGTCGTGTAAATTCTTTAAATGAAGCAACACAGAGATTGTCACTATCATTATGCAAAGAGTTACACATCTAAACTGTGGATTAAATGGGTTACTGCCCTGGGGAGCTTACAGCAGGCAAAGGCCTCCCCAGTATAGTGTGTACCCCAAAGTGAGAAAAGTGAGAGGGGCCTTGGGTTCCTGGGTGAGTTTTCATGTGTCATTTCAAGGCAGGTAAAGAAATATTTCACCTGGACATACTGTAACATCAGGGCAGAGATTTTAAAGTAGGGCAGCTTAGAGGAAGGGGTTATAATTCTCAGCCCTTATGAAAGCCAAAAAACAAGATGTTATAGGTAGACAGGATGTTTAGAAAATGCTATCAAATAAGTTAGTGTTACAGACTCAAGGGAAAGAACCCCAGACGTAATGGTAGTTGGTTTCAGATATTTTTAAGAGTTTAGTGAAGTTTTGTTTTTAAAATAAGATTGTTTAGTCATGTTAAGATTTTTTGAGCTCCCCAGAGAAAAGCATTTAAAATGGGCTAGCTAAGACTTAAAAAAGTAAAACTTAGAGTTAGGAAATGAAGGAAAGTCTTAAACAGACTAGGAGATATGACTGTAGAGTAAATAACGCAGACTTTGTGCATTGATTTGTAGGAATGTTCCATGGAGGAGTCCTGTTGCTAAGCCAAGTCATCGGAACTGTGGCGCTTACTGCCATCATTGCTGTCAAGGTGGCGGTTAGCATTTCTTGCAGTTACCGAATGCCCCGCACTGTAGAGAGCAGGAACGTGGTGCTTCTTCAAGTGTTAGACTGAATTAACTCTGGACGTGTGCTTTGAAAATGATGTCCGTTACTTGAGGGAGCTTTTCAGCTTTGGGCATTCCTCATCCCTTTGCTGTGTTTCCTGTTGGCTCATGTGGGAAGAATCCATCCCTCTCTACGTCTCCCAGGACTTCTGTGGTGTGCTGTGATACCACATCCCCCATTTCTTAGTAACCATCTCGAGGTTCTGTGTACGTTTTCTGATTTATTCAGATACTCTGTGAGAGAGATACTTTATTCCCATTTCACAGATGGGGGCATGGATGTGCATGTGGGTGCACAAAGCCCCTCAGTGTACGTGTCCAAAGTAGGTTCAGGAGCCTGTGCTCGACACTGCTGGTCAGTGAGGACAAACAGAGAATGTAATCATTGCCCTCTAGGTGTTCATGGTTCGGGGAAAGGAGAAGGGAGAGTGGATCGTGAAATGAATTAAATGCAGAGGGAGTCCCAAGGACAGGAAGCCACGGAGATCCACAGAGAAGTGACATTTGACTACTGTTTTGAAAGAAGAGGTGTTTCGACAGAATTGGGGGAGGTTGTGCAGGGAAGGGCACTTCTGGCAAACAGATGGTGTCTGCAGAGAAATAGGGTCATCAAAGAGTTGGATTTGTGGAACTGCCAGGGGTTTTCTCCTCTTGTGCATTAGTTACCAGTGGGGTGGTGATAGAAGGCTGTGAGGAGCTTGTGTGCTAGGGGTGCGAGAGTTCTCTCTGGGGGATTGTGGGCAACCAGGGGAGGACCTCCTAGTACTATTACTGTTGTAACACTTCTCCTAAGTTTCTTGTCTATAACACGGGGAGAGTTATAATTGGTAGTACCTTCTAGGGCAGAAATGAGTCAGGCTTCTAAAGGCTTTGGGATAGTTCCTGGTGCAGCTTAGAGGAAGGGGTTATAATTCTCAGCCCTTATGAAAGCCTTATGGTGCATAGTAAATGGGCAGTAAAGGTAGACTCTTAACTACTTGCTGCAAATGCTAGGCAATATTTATTATACCATAACTAGCCAGTATTTATTAGTTATTTTGTGTATTGTGCTGAGAAGTTTACAGATACTGTCATCATAATCTTGCAGTGTGGGTTCTGTTATTCCATTTTGTATATGAGAGACCTGAGCCTCAGAAGTTGAGTAACTGCTGGGGCTCCTCGGGGTGCAGTTGGGATCATGAACTGAGCTGAAGGCAGACGCTTAACCGACTGAGATACACAAGCGTCCCTCAAATAAAAAAATCTTAAAACAAGAGTTAAGTAACTGCTAGCACAGTTGGAGCTGGACTCACTAGGTGCTTGGTCTTTCCTCCTTGTTGTGACGCGGGGGTTGCTAAGGGAAAGTAGTGGTGCAGGTCGGGGCCCCTTGGAGGCAAGAAGCATCGCTGGGAAGAAGGGTGCTGGCAGGAAACAGGCTGCAGGATTTCAGGGTTGTGGGCAGCATCAGAGGAATCAGAACCCTTATTTTTAGGGGTGCCGGGGGGTACAGGCAGAGCATAGCAAAGTCCAGGGTGCTATAGAAACTTGAGGAAGATGAAATTGCCTGCATGAGGAGCAGCTCTAATTCTGGCTAGGAATTGTTGGGCGTTCAAGATGGTGAAAAGTGACAAGACCTATCATGAGCGTGGAGTCTTTTGGGGCTCCAGATCGGTTAGAAGACGCTTAAGATGCTTCGTGGTTGAACTCCCCAGGGAGCTGCCTTGTTGACACTCCGTTGTTTCCTCTCTACCCCTGAGGTTTTGCTGGGACAGGCATTTGTGTTGGAGGATAGACTTTTCTTGGTTGACTGTCCTCTCGGAACCACTATCCTGATCACCCCCAAAACACAGGGAAGAAGTAGCCACCCTTCTTGCACACGGGGTAATTAAATTGTGACATATTCACTGAGCCGTTTGGGCTGCCGAAATAAACGCTGCTGAATACATAATTGACAGTCTGGTTTCTTATCTAAGCCAGCCAGCTTACTTTCACTTCAAGCCCTTGAAGACATTGCAGCACTAACTTTTTTGACTCCAGGGACAAGCTTTTAGTTTCAAGTCAAGATTGCCTCCACATTCTCACAGTGTTCCTCATATCTGGTTTGTCATAAAAGGACTATCTGATTTGCTTACTATGACAATAACCCTGAAGATTAGACAGATGTGCTTGTGTAAGTGTTTTAAATTCATTCTGTTCTTAGGCCTGAAAGGTAGGTTTTAATTGGTGGGGTAGCTCTGGCTACCTGGATAAAAAATTCTGTAGTATAAGGATTAGGGCCTGTAGGCCATGACTTTGGCACCTGCCACTATCCCGTTCCCCGGAAATTGAGTTAAAAGTTTTAGCATCTAATGATGAACCAAGCCCCAAATCATTATTTTTTGGGGAAGGGCTTGATGTTGGCATTCTCCCATAAAAATGAGCTTTCTCTTATCAACTGTGATAAATTCTAATTCTTTATAAAAAAGGTAGAATAAATGTTTCTTTTCCTTTGATTATGAATTTTCAGAGTAAGAATTGCTATATATACATGGTTAGTGATGGTAAATGAGTTTCTCTGTTTGTTTCTTTTTCTTATTTAAAAAAAAAATTATCTTTAGTCATTGGGATGGAATCGCAGATTATCTGTTCAGCATTTTACAACCAGCTAACACTCATTCTTCATTTTAGTGTTCCAATTGTCCAAAAATTTAGCCAGTGGAAGAACTTTCAAGCTTTTTATATCCTTTTTGACATGACACCTTTTTGTCTTAGAACACTGTCTTGTAGTTTGGCACAGAAAGACGTCCCAGGCTCATCTTTTTCTGCTTCAGACCTGCAGGCAGTCATTTCCCTAAGGAACCGTACTTCTTTCTAGTGGGGAACGGTATTGAGAAAGCAAGGTCTGGGTGCTGAAGGTGCTTGTCGGTACTAGGTTCTGTGGCATCTAGGCTCTGTCCGTGGATGGATGGAGACATGCATGTCTGTGTATGTGGCGCATATGTGTTGGAGTTTATATTGTTTCCAATTAATCTCTAACCTTTCCATTTAATATAAAGTATTTTTGTTAATTCTTGATTTTGTGTTTACTTTTAAAAGTTCTGATCAAGTTTAATATGCTGTAGTATCACTCTGCCTTACTTACCCTTGCTCTGTGGAAACCTATGTCTGCTTTTCCCAAAGTAAAACGTTACAGCCTGTTTCAAGTTTGAATGCTAGTGTGTGATAGTGGTCGTGGGGTGTGTGTATGTGTGTGTGTGTGTGTGTGGTCATTAAGTTCTTGATGAAATTAGAGATAATATCTGCCCATGAATCGTTTTGAGTTTCTTAGAAAAATGCACTCAAAGAACTTATATTTCACTTTAGTAAGATTTGAGTTAAAAAGGTTTATGAAGATTTTACTCATTGGGGTAGATGCTGTGAGGAATTTTAACTGAATGGGGGCTGTGCTGTCTGCCTTTAAGGGGCTCTCATTTTTTTGTGGAGAGAAGATGCATCCCTAAAACAGAGAGCAATCGGCAGTACATAATTATCTGCAATCATATCGGAAATGATGGGAGAAGAAAAATTAGGGAAGGTTTTCTGAAGGAGTGAAATACGAGCTGGGCCTTGAAGAAGTCTGGCCTTTAAGTAAGCTTTAGGAAAGTTTTTGTTTTGTGTTTTATTGCATCTTCAAAAGTATCTCTTGGTCTTAGATAATTGTCTTCCTTTCTGGCAAGCTGGGAGCAGGCCAGTTAGGTTTCTTGATCGTGTACTGTATTTTCTTGGTCTTTACTGCTGTCGTTTCTACTGGTCTTGTTGGTTTGGGGGGAGTTACCTAGTCTTGGATTTACTGTTAAGAACCCATTGCCACTCTGCAGTTTCTCTGTTTTCTAGTCCGTTTTGATGTTGACTCCTGCTTGAAATAACTAATCACCTTCTGTGGGAAAGTGCTAATCAGAATCCCAATTTCTTTAATATTGGAGTTCTTTGTCCTTCCTGGCTATTGGTACATGCAGATACCTTTACACCTGGGATGTATTATGCAACGAAAATATCTGTTAGACGTTTTTGTAGTTTACAGATGGATAACCTACGTTTTCATTTGGGACACTGCTCACAAAATCTTCCCAGGTTGTTGGGTAGCACCAGTTTACAAATGATGCCAAGAAAATCCAGGGAAAGTGGGAAAACCGGGAATTCCATCCTGGACTTTGGAGTCTTGTTTGCTTTATAGAATTTCCAGGCTGCTCATATGGGTTGAGCGGTGACTGTGGAACTGGGGTGGGGAATGGTGTTGAGGTGAGGTGTGAAGGTGCTTCAGAAGGCTCATTGTTTAATGAGTTTTTATTGTGCATCTTGCAGCTCAATTGCTTAAAGCATCATGGAATTTAAAAAAAAAAACAGGTTGTGTGAGTTTTTTTTTTTTTTTTGGTTAGTTGCTTTATCTATAAGATACAGTATTCAAAGAGGTTAGTAAAGTCTCACAGCACTGTTGTTCCCCACACTGTTTCCCAAGCGTCACATCACATGCTTCCAAGGGAATTGTTACCAGTTGCTTGTGTATCTTCTGAAATATGTTTGTATGTATGTCTTCAGTGTATGTTCTTATGCTGCTTTAAGACAATTGGTGCCTGTTCCGTACTGGGCATATAGTGGCCCTGTTCTTTTAAAGTGCTCTAGATTACTAACTTTGTAATGACTTACGGAAAGCTAGGTCTTTTTGTATTTTGCAATCCGCACTGGAATGTTAATTCCATGATGAATAGCAAGTTTTTTTCCTTCCTCCTTTTTTTCTCTTTCTTTTTTTTCTTTCTTTCTTCCTCTCTCTTAAGACATTAAGTTTCAGAGTCATTTTCAAATGAAGCATATACGATCTTTCAAATTAAATCCCTGGAATCAAGTGGCTCTAGGTGCATTTCAGCTCACCATTAGCTGGGAATGAAGAGATACCTGGAATATATTGACAGGATAGAAAACACATTAAGTTCAGGGTCAGTAAATTACCAGCTGGAGTGTCTTTGTGAGAGCAACACAGCTAGAGTGAATAGATTTCATTAAATGAAATCACGCATGCATCAGTCTTTGGTCTCCAGGAAAATAAAGCCAGGTGAGCTCTGGAGGAGAGGATAATGGGGATGGGTCTGCCTGGTCTGTGCCATGTGTAATCATTTTTATGTTTGAGAGCTTTTTGGTTTAGAGTTAACTTTACATGGTTAACTTTACATGGTTATTTGGCAATAGGATGTCTGCAGTATTTGTATTTGTGTTCTAATGAAAGACTCTTGCCTACCGAAAGCTTGTTCAGAAGTACAAACTTCAGGGGCGCCTGGGTGGCTCAGTGGGTTAAGCCGCTGCCTTCGGCTCAGGTCATGATCTCAGAGTCCTGGGATCGAGTCCCACATCGGGCTCTCTGCTCAGTGGAGAGCCTGCTTCCCTCTCTCTCTCTCTGCCTGCCTCTCCATCTACTTGTGATTTCTCTCTCTCAAATAAATAAATAAAATCTTTAAAAAAAAAAAAAAAAGAAGTACAAACTTCACAGCAACTGCATTTAAGACTTACGTAGTCAATACAGTGCTTTTACCGCAGAGACTTGACTCCGGCCAAGCTGATCATGGAATGAAATTCCAAGGCAAGTGCACAAAGAAAATGTAGTTTATCTTGCTGCGTCAATGATCAGGGCTTCCCGCCACTTCCTCTGTGGCAGGAGCTGGGCGCGGAATGATGATAATGAAATGTCCAGTGGAATAATTTAAGTAGTTCTGATGCCTCCAGGGGCCTGACAGCAAAGGTCTTTTTCCAGGGCTGCACCTCCCTTTCTCCTTTCACCCCGGTCCTCGGGGAGCTGTCCCTTTAGGTGTGAGGCTTTAGTTGTGCACACAGCTGTGTTCTCTACCTAGGGAAGTGCAGCTGCGGTTTCCTCACTGAGTCCTTGCACTGTGGTAGCTTTCCTCCCCTGGGGCAAGAGAACTCGAGGCCTGGTCTCAGATGTGTAGGACTGTGGGGACCTGTCCTGAGGGGTTAATTAAATGCACCAGTTTAATATCTGTAAAAATAAGGTGGCTGTTATTCCTTGTTAGGAATAACTCACCGAGGCCAGGGTCCCTGCTCATTCAGGTGTATGCAGGAATCTGAAAACCTTGGTGAAACTTACCTTACGATGATGAAGGCATTGATTTCAGACAGCTATCTCATCCCCTGAGAAGGAGTTGAGCCTGTTGGGGCAGATGTTTTGTATGTGCCCGTCTGTTTAGAGGAAACCCCTGAAGCTCTCCTTGTGCTGAGAAGTTGGTGGGGTGATTGATATGTCGAATAAGAAAGTCTTGTTCTAGGGGCTAAAATTGGATTCTGTGGTTGCCAGGATCCTTGGCTGCAGATGCTTGTGTGGGGCTGATAGGGAAAAAGGACCACTGGAAAAATCCCTAAACACAACAGTTAGAACTGTATATATACCTCAGCATGGAAACAAGAATGGGAGACCTGTTCTTGGGCCAAAGCAAAGAAGGTGTGAGGTGCTTTTCTCCTCAGGTATGAGGTATTCCTCAGTGCCTAGGGAGAAGAAAGGCGAGGTTTGGAGTTGGCTTCCTAGAGATGCAGCTCTTGCTCTTACCAGCCTTCCCCTGTCAGCCTCTCTTCCTCCTTTTCCTGCCCGAGACCTTGCCACCCGTTTCCTTTGTTGGCCAGTCTGGTCTCTTTTTTACCCTGAAATCCTTAAGCATTAACTGTCTGTCACACAACTGGGGAGTTATTTATATATTGCCTTGTAACGGTCCTTACTCTTTTTGGAGTATTGTCCGTCCTTCCTATAAATATATGCTTACTCCTAGGGGAGCTGCCCTTTGCTCACAGTGGTTGGTTGAACCTTCACCTCTCCCTCCAGGCTTCCTCCCCTTGAACTTCAGAGAGGAAGGAATTTCTGTCCATTTCCCTTAGCTCACTCCCACCCTGACTGACACCCATAACAGACTTTTCTACAGCAGCCAGTCCTTACCTGTCTTCTTCACCTCGGCCAGTGAGATCCTCCTTTCACCTCAGGTGACTTCCTCCCCATTTGTGGGCCTGCCCAGGCCTGGAGATCACGTGTGTGTGCTTTCTCCTGGGCAGGCACCACAGTTCTAAGCATGTTATATAGCTCACTTAATTCTCGAAATAACCCTATAGTCCAAGTACACTTAGCAGTCCTGTGTTAGAGACAAGTGACCGAAGCACCTGGAGGCTGAGTGACTTGCTCAAGACCCCCAAACCAGCAAGTGATTGGAACCGTGAAAGGAGCCATGTCATCCAACTCCACGGCCTGTGCGCTTCACCAATACCAAGCGAGTTAACATATGCTGGGAGATGGGACACCTGGGTGGCTTAGTGGGTTAAGCCTCTGCCTTCGGCTCAGGTCATGATCCCAGGGTACTGGGATCAAGTCTCAACATCAGGCTTCTTACTCAGCAGGATGCCTGCTTCTCCTGCCTGCTGCTCCCCTGCTTGTGCTCGCTCTCTCTCCCTCTCTCTCTCTGACAAATGAATAAATAAAATCTTTAAAACAAAAACAAAAACATATGCTGGAAGCTTAGATGGGGCGAGTTGGGTGGCCAGTGAGGGCACAACCAGTACTCTGCAGAATAAACCTACCTACCCTTGGATGGTGTTTGCTGGGTACTTCTGGTTTCAGAATCACATTCTTTAAGGCATTGAAACCGCTTAAGATAACAGCCCCCATACCTGTGTATCCACCTGCCCCTGCACGTGTTTTCCCATGACACCTTTCTGACACCTCAAATTCAAGTATTGAACCCAGAAACCCCAGTAAGATCAATGGATTGTGTCAATGCCAATATCCTGGTTGTGATATTATAGTAGTTTGCAAGATGTAGCATCTGGGGTAGGTAGGTAAAGGATATGTTGGATCTTTTGTGTAATATTTGTTAAAACTGTACAAAGTTTAATTAAAAAGTTCATTAAAAACAGACTGAACTCAGCCCCTTCCTCTGCCCAGTCTCCCACTTCCACATCTTAGTTGAGGGCACCAGGATCGGCTCAACTACCCCACTGAGAAATCCGGGGGCTGCCTTGCCCCTGTCTGTCTTCTTCTGTCTCAGGCTGGTTGCCATTTTACCTACTCTTCTTTGTTCCATCTTCCCTCATCTCCCCACTGGGCTTTATAGTCCTCTTTTAATCTGTCTCCCTTACAGCTATCTGAGAGGGTCTTAATTTACATATCTGGTCTTATCATTCCTTTGCTAAAAATCCTTCAGTGGCTTTTCATCATTTACGATGACAGATCAAACCCCATAGTTTGTCACTGCCAGGGTCAGAGTCATCTGGGCTGCTGCTTATCTATGCAGATTTCTGGACCCCGTTCCAGACTTCTGGGGTTGAAATCTCTGGAGTCCCGGAGCTATAACAGTGTGTTTGACCAGCGCCCTCTGGTGATCATTTCACGCACTAGCACTTGAGGACCTCAGGCCTGGGCCACCCACCTAGCCTCACTGGTCCTTTCTCCCTCTCTGCCTTTCTGGCGCCCCCATTATCTGGCATGTTGCACACTGCTCTTCGTGTCTGTGGAACTCCTTTTTCCGTCCCTTAAGACTTGGCTACAGTGTCCTGTGCCCTGTGGTGTGTTGGAGCGCTTAACCTTAGTACTGCCAATCTCTGTGTCCCTGTGTGTCTTCCTGACTCTAGGATGAATTGCCCCAGGTAAGGCCTACTTTTTTTTCACCTTTTGTGGTCTGAGACCCCAAGGGAGCTTCTGGCCCCTGGTAGGTATTTAATATTTGTTGCTAAATGGTTTTATTCTATCTTGACTACTCACCTTGTTCTTAAAGTTAAGCAGTACTTAGTATTAGTGCTCAGTAAATCAAACTGGAGAGAAATAGCCTGTTAAAAATAACATAGTAAAATCACTCATCCAGACAATATCCAGGTATTGGGTATTTGCCATGAAACACCAGTATTCTACAGGTAATTCTGTGTTAGAGGAAAACTTTTTTAAAGCATGAAAAAAATGTCATACTTTATTACCACAGCATTTCTGCTGTCTCCCCTCCCCCGCTATCCCCCCCCCCCCGCCCCCCATTTTTCTGCTCTCTCCAGCCAAAGGGCCTGATTTCATCAACTGACCATTCAGCAGAACACAACATTCCAGCCACTGGGCTGACTCTTTCGGTTTCATGTCGCACTGAGACAGCGGTTTTCATTCGGACTGTCCTTTACCTAGTCTGCCAATCAGCACGCTGATTTCCCCCTTTCATTCCCCAAGTGAATAGTGGCTCAATAGGGAATTTCAGGTTTTCTGTGAATCATTTCATAGGCTACAACTGATTAACTTTTTAAAGCCTATTATTATGGAAATTTTAAACATATGCAGAAGAATAAAGTCCCTATTACTGTTCACCCAGGTTTAACCATTAACTCATGGACACACTTATTTCCACCCCTTTTCCTCCTCCCTGCTCCCACTCCCTCAACATCATATCATCATATCCTCTTGCAGTGGATTACTTTCTGTCAGCATGGGATATTCTTTTACTTCATGAAATGCAGATGATTTCTTACTGATAGTAGTTCAAGTAAACATTTAAAAAATTATATAACAACTGTATTGAGATATTAAATAGGGAGAGGGAGAAGCGTTCTCCCCACTAAGCAGAGATCTGGATGAGGGGGCTCCATGTGGGCCTCGATCCCAGGACTCAGCTCATGACCTGAGCCGAAGGCAGATAAACCCACTGAGCCACCTGGATGCCCTTATGTTTAACTTTTTGGGGAAATGCTAAACTGTTTTCTACAGCGTCTGTATCATTTTACATTCCCACCAGCAATACATGAAGACTGTAATTCATACATATCCTCAGCTCTACTTGTTACCGTCTGTCTTGTTGTTTGTAACTGCCAGGGTGGTATCTCATTGTGGTTTCGGTTTGCATTTTCCTGGTAGCTGGTGATGTTGAGCATCTTTTCATCTGCTTATTGGCCATTTGTTTATCTTCTTAGAGAAATGTTTGTCGATCATTTGCTCATTTTTTTATTATCAAGTTGTAATAGTTCATTATATATTCTAGATCCAAGTCTCTTATCAGATACATGATTTGTGGATATTTTCCTCCAATTTGTATGTTGTCTTTTCACGTTATTGATGGCATCCTTTAATCAAAAAAGCATTTTGGGCGCCTGGGTGGCTCAGTGGGTTAAGCCGCTGCCTTCGTCCCAGGTCATGATCTCAGGGTCTTGGGATCGAGTCCCCCATCAGGCTCTCTGCTCAGTGGGGAGCCTGCTTCCTCCTCTCTCTCTCTGCCTGCCTCTCTGCCTACTTGTGATCTCTCTCTGTCAAATAAATAAATAAAGTCTTAAAAAAAAAGCATTTTACCAAAAAAAGAAAAAAGTGAGAAAAATGTGTAAAATCTCCTAGTCATTCTTACTGCATATTTAGAGGTGGAATGTGCTGGGTCTTGCACCACTGAAGTTTTTTCTCTCCTTTCGGACCTCCTCTCTCCTTCTTAGACCTTTCAGTCTGTACCAAAGTCAGGCTGATGAAATCTTCTACATCCTACAGGCTGCTCCCCTGGTGGAGAGGCAAGAACTTTTATTATAGTGGTGTAGCTAGGAAAAATTTTCTAGGGTATAGGTTTCTCCTTCAAGGAGAGTGTCCTTTTTGACTAAAGTTCTTCATCAAGTGGATCACCTTAAAAATGTGCACCTTACTCTCTGGGACTGGTGGAAGTTTTTAAACAATCTCTGTTGGATTTATTTTACAGAGTGAGTTCCCACTTGGTTTGATATCAGAGGAAAGAATTTGGCTGGGAACATAAAGGACACATATACATGTTTACTGGAAGTTTATTAAAGGGAATTGAAGTTCAGTATTTGCATCGGCCTTTGGAGGGCACTGACCAGCAGGTGCTTCTGGTTGCATTGGCTATAAGAAAGACAGCACACCGGGGCGTCTGGGTGGCTCAGTGGGTTAAGCCGCTGCCTTCGGCTCAGGTCATGATCTCAGGGTCCTGGGATCGAGTCCCACATTGGGCTCTCTGCTCAGCAGGGAGCCTGCTTCCTCCTCTCTCTCTCTGCCTGCCTCTCTGCCTACTTGTGATCTCTCTCTGTCAAATAAATAATAAAATCTTAAAAAAAAAAAAAGACAGCACGCCAGGGAGGGAATTTGGCATTTCCTAGGTGGTGTTTGAAAGCTAGGTATGCAGCGATGAGTTTAAACTAGAAAGCTAAGATGTTTGTAGGAAGATTTGAAAGGCAGAATAATTGGGGGGTGACTTGATGTAGTGGTTATTTGGGGAGCACCTTACAGGGTACTGACTCAAGTCAGTACTTAGATATTGACTAGGTGAAGCATAGTTTTATGGAGATGAAAGAGGATGAAAGAGGAGTTTGTGTATCTATCAGAGAACAGAGGGAGATTCCCTTCAGGTGGTGGGTTGTTGTCCAGAGAGCAAAGGCTATGTATGCGATTTGACATTTGAATTGGGTCCAGCACACGTGAACACAGGTGAGTAGAGAAGGTATTGTAGATGAAGAGAGTGCGAGAGAAAGCAACTGTCGCTAATTAATGGGAGGTAGTGTTTGAAATGATTTTAAGTCCTAACTAAAGAGTTTGGCCTTAATTCATGAAGGATTGCAGTTCCGTTGAAGGTTTTTGGAACCATGATGCTGACATTGATTGATTTCACAAATGCTTATCCAGACCATTATGTTAGGCATTGGCAGCTAGCTGTAGCAGAGGCAGGATCTAACATCAGTGACAACGGGTGCTGCTGTTCCCTGACAGCCAAGATCGAACCTTAGCTTCCTTTCAAAAAACTTTCCATCCCAGTAACGGTGATGATAGCTACCACATGCGATCAATTTCTGCTCTGCATGCATCATGCTAAGTAATTCCTCCTTACGGTAGCTCGTGTGTGCATTTGCGTGTGTGTGTGTGTGTGTGTGTTTGATTCCTGTTGCAGAGGAGGAAACTGAGACTCAGCTGAAGTCAGACACCATTTTTCACATCACACAGCCGAGTTGCAGAGTGAGAATTTGCACTGGGGCCATCCTGTTCTGCAGTTCGTTACCACAATTGCTGAATGCGCCCTGTGTCGTTCTCTCCCGGCCAGGGCAGTTTCTCCGTGAGCCTGGCTGCACCTGGCGTGATTTGTTTTTGCCCCCTGGGGTGGGTGTCCCTCCCCTTCTGGGTTCCCAGGTTTCTTTTTAATACTGCAGGTGTTCCAGGCCCAGCAGGGTCATCTTTAATGTAAGTTGGCCTGTCTCTGTTCTTACTTGTAGGGGTTTTCCTGCACTACCGTGGGCCGGTGCTGTAGTGCAGGCCTAGCTGCTGTGCCTGGGGCTAGCCAGTGCTAGGGAGAGCTGCACAAAGCTGAAACCCCTTCGGTCCTGGAGGTTAGGCCTTAACAAAGAAGCAATAGTGGCTAGGATTCTGGGAGGCTAGGGGGGAATGTTGTCAAAGGGACCTGTCATTCTTTTTAGTCCTGGCCCCTTGCGCTGCTCTCAGTGATGTTTATGTGCATAAACTTTCTGATCATCTGGCTTCGGGGCCCTGAAGTTCTCTTTATCAACCAACTCCAAATGATGGGCTGTATCCTCAGAGCTGCACCACCCACTGAGTGGCCTCCTTGACCACTGTCTACATCTTTCCACCTTGGAATAGCCCCCTTGCCCCCATCATCTTCCCTGTGATCTGTAGCCATTCCTATTTTCTTTTCATCACCTGAAACTGGGCTCCTTACTCCAGACCAGTTAAATCAGGAACTGTTGGGGGGGGGGGTGCTGGAGGCCAATTCTGGCCTTTGGAAGAAGCTCTCCTGGGTCCCTGTTTGCTCGGGGTTGCTGAGAGCCACTGCCTGTCCTGTCACTGCCCCCCCGCCCCTCCCCCACTCTTGGTCCTTACTAAGCAGGAGGGCAGGTGTCAGTGATTCCCAATAATTTTAAGTACTGGTGGCTATTTGCAATTTTCTGTTTTTAATTTTTAATAAAAATTTTGTGTGCATCCTGATTTTTTAGACTAATCCTTTCTAGACTGTCTTATGTCCCAGACCTCTGGATCTCCCTGATTGATATAATTTAATGTCAGTTAAATAGAGTTAAAACCCACTACTAAGAGGGCTACATTTGCATTCCATTTGAATCCCAAAAGGCATTCAGATTGTGGAATGTCCTATTCAGCATATTTAAAAAAAAAGAAATGCATATGTTTATATGAACATTCCAGCACATATAAAAGAAAAAAAAACCCTGAAAAGATAAATATTAAAATATTTAATTATGAGCGAGGAGATTACAGATGTTTTCCTTTTCATATCTGCATTGTACATTTTCTGTGGTGAACATACATTTCTTCCATATTTTAAGAAACAATCTTAAAAAGAAAATATACCCTGGACAAAGTAGGGGTGTGTGAATGTGGGTTATTTTTAGCTCTTGAGGCTAGAATATTCTGTGGGGGCATTGAGGATGGTACCATACTGAGAGTGAGTTAATAGCAAGGCTTGGCACACAAAAGCTAGGATTTGGATCCTTGTTATTTTTGTTTTTGCTTATTATAGCTAAGCTAAACTTGTCCCATCTGATGGTTGGCATTTTGTTTTGTTAAATGAGTGTCATGAGACTATTAGTCCTTAATGGGGGCAACAGAAGATGATGACACTGATAATTTACTGCTGTGTTTTTAATGGTGATAGATTAATTTTAATGATAATATCTTATTGGTGGTGCTTTCTGAAGAACAATATTATATTAGGCACAGAATGCTGACCTAGTATCTGTTCATCTTTTTGCATTGACTTATTGCTAGAGTTTAACATGTGCATTTAAATTTTGATTTTAAAAAAGACACAGTGAGAATAAGTAGTTCAGACCGAGACTTAACAGTAGTTCTTTCTGGGTACTGTTGTCAAGTACTTTTAACAGTACTTAAAAAATGAAAACAAAGCCCTGAATCCCCAACAGATGTTCGGTTTTTGCTCTTACTTTTGTCAAAATAAGTTCCTTTAAAAATAAGGTGGGAGAGGTAATTGCCAGGATAATGGGAAAATAGCATTGTATGGTAATGTTTCAGTAGGGTGGTTCCTTCTGAAAGGCTGTTTCGCTAATCCTTGGGGAAATTTGGCTGTGAGCATGCAATTATTACATTTTTATCCACAGAATGGGCTAAAGTTGGCATCACATCCTTCATGGTTGCCAGAGGCAACACACTGATTTAATTTGTGCCCCTCTGGCAGACATTTTTGAATAATTTTAGTGATTTTTTTTTTTTTAATTTCCTTTCCAGTCTCCTACTTTGTTGCTCACTACTCTTTCTGACTGAGTTCTGAGGTGTCTTGTGTTGGTTGAGGAGAGTAGAATCATTGAAGGTCCAGATGATTGTCCATGAGGCTTAGCCGTGCTGGTGTTGTTAGCAGGTGTGGGGAAGGGGAGTGCAGGTCAGGATGCTGTCATGGGCCAGCCCATGGTGAATGCCAGTCCTCTTACAGACTGTCCAAAATGGAACAAATCTTAAAGAGGCATGTTTGAAATCCGACTTGGAGAGCTGCATTTGGAGGATTTTGAATTATTTTGGAGTAGAATTGAAATTTTTGAGGTGCTCACCTCCTCTATTTCCTGCTTGTGGCTTTGAAATTTCTTGTGCTGTTGTTAGCATAACATGGAGCATTAGGAAATGCACAAAACTCACAAGCAGGCATCTCTCCTCTTCCTTTAGGAGTCAGAGAGACACACATGGGGAGAGCTGCCTTCTCTGCCCAGGAGCTGGCCAACATTCCTGCAGTGTATCTAGGGCCGTCCACTTTGCCTTACTGGGCTGGGTGTGCTTTTTTGTGTAATGCTTGCACATGCCAAAACCGCTTCTTTTAACAGATGTTTGTTGTGTATGTACATCCTTAAGCTAATCAGAAAGGGGGGAGAAAACATTAATTCTTATATTCATCATATCTGGAAATTTAGATTTTTTTTTTTTAAATGCAGAGTGGACACAAATATCTACCAGATATCTTCGAGAGCAGTTGGCCAAGATTTCTGACTTCTACCACATGGCTTCCAGTGCGGGGGATGGTTCTGTCCCCGTGCCACCGGACGTGGAGCAGGCCATGAAGCAGTGGGAGTACAATGAAAAGCTGGCGTTTCACATGTTCCAGGTGACCTCAGGAACCTCAAGTCTTTAAAGCATGCTTTTAAGAAGAGAGCAGATTCCTTATAGTTTAAGTGGTATCTTTATATAAACCAAATACATTCATGGCAAGTAGTCTGATATTTCTCACCTGGAGTTGTAGTCACGGTAACGCCTTTGCCTCGAGATGACACCTGACAGCTGCTTCTTCTGTATATTGATCTCCAGCTTGCAATGATCTTAGCTCTTTTAATGCTGTTAATTTTTTGGTAATTTTTCTATTAAATATCCCTTCCAAACCTTTTATTTTGCAAAACCTGGATATGTTTAATTCAGAAAAATATTTATTGGTGCTTCCTAGCTCCTCGATCTCCACTAGGGCTTAGTTTCTCCATAGAAGGGTCATCTTAATTTGGCCCAGCGACAGTTGAAAATACAGTTGGGAGGATGAGTGAGGGCCTGGAGCAAGGACTGAATGCTCTTTGGACAAGCTGATGTAAATCATATTGACCAGAAGAGGGCGCTTGTGCTATTATTTGCCTTTGTTCCTAGCAAGGAGGGAGAAGTGTATTGGGCTGAAGTTCTCTCACTAGCGGAGACTTACACTGCCTGCTCTCTTGATCAGAGAGGAAGGGGGTAAAAAGGATGTGTGATTTCAAATTTTCCCCTTAGAACTTTATAATTTCCAGGTTGTAAGTGACTTTTTCTAAGAGTTCAATGTAGGAAAAAGCCTGGTTCTTTGGGAAGTAGTATTTGCTAGTTTTAAGGCTGTTAAAACCACTCTTAGAAATCCCAGTTCCATTTAGCAGGGGACTACCTTGGTACCTTCCCTCAGCCTTTATGACTTTTACTGAGCTAAGGATGTAGTCTGCATCGTTGAAAAGATTGTCTCTCAGCATGCTGAATATTTTTGGAAGGATTACTTTATGTATGGGGAACACTGAAATCAGTATCTCTTTAATAGGAGGCAGTTAGGTCCTAGAGAGATGAGTTTCACTGGGACATTCATGTTTGGATTTAAAAGTTTATTATATTTTCATTGGCCATATTCTGAAAAGTAAAAAAATTGTACAGAAATAAAGGTATGGGTAAATACACAAAAGCCTCCCAAGGGTGGATGTGACGTAGCCATTGAAAGTCGTGTTTAGGGAGATTTATTCTTTTTGAAACTTGCATTTACCATCTCTTCTTCTTAAGTACAAAATTCCATTTAATTCACTTCTTTATTAGATAGTTCATGTCACAGGTCTTAAAATTTTAAACTTTACTTTTTCTGTGACTAACCTTTTAACTCTTTGATTTTAAGCTTTTTAAAAATTAGAAACAAGAAGCAAGTAGATACCTTGATACCATGTCAGTGTGATGTCACTGTCACCTTTGAAATACTGAAGCTATAATTTATCAGGGTATTTTCACACAAATTGTTGATCATCATGATGGTGGAGCCCTGGGAATAGATAGATAGGGAAATGTTGCTAGGAATCAAGTAGGAGTTCATATTAACTACTAAGGTTGTTGCCACAGTGACTGTAGAAATGTGTCTTTCCCAGAAAACATACCTTTTTGTTAATGTTTTGAAGATTCTTTCATGATGTGAATCATAATGCAAAACTAGAACATGACATTAAATGCATACATGCATAGACTGTCATAGAAGAATTGTGTATTTATATGCATGTGTGTATGTTTATGTGAGGATAGTAGATGAAAATGTTAATGGTGCTTATGTCAAGAGGGGCTAAACCACCCCTGTGGGGAATTTTGGAAATTTGAGGTGAGTTGTTACTTTTAGGGTAGTTATGTTGGAATACGTATACTTTATTTTTTAATAATTTTAAAATTCTTTGTTAAAGATTAATTAGGACATTCTGTTGATTTTTAAGGTTATATAAAATAGGTTATTATACATAACCTATTTTATACATAGGTTATAGTATCTGAAATTCATTTTAGGATAGAGGCAGGGGTTATTAGGAGGGCATTAGATCTGATGGGATTTTCATCTGATGGGGTCTTTTGTTCTTCATAATTAACACCATTGGACAAGTTTTCTCCTATGAGTATAAGTTCGTACTCTCCTGAAATCTAGCCAGGTGCTTGACATGCCTTGGGAGTCTCAAAGCTTGTGAATTTCCTTTCTCATAAGAATTAAATTTTTTTTTCAGTTTAGAATGAAGCAGATTGCCCCCCCCCCCCCGCCAAATCCAACGAAAAAAAACCCCAAACAACAACAAAAAAAGCCATCCCATACTGACCACACAGAATCACACTGGGTCTTTGTTTTGTTTAGAATTTGGACTGTGATCCAGGAGACTGTATTTTTACAACAAAAATAATAATAGTAAAATTACACTTAAGTGTGAGAGTAATAGTGCTCTTTTTGAATGTTAACTTGGTTTTGCTTTAACGTTATCAGTGTAACTTTTCTTTGTTCATTGAAGGAAGGAATGCTAGAGAAACATGAATATTTGACATGGATCTTGGATGTTTTAGAAAAGATCAGACCAATGGATGATGATCTTCTTAAACTGTTGCTGCCACTAATGCTGCAGGTAGAGTATGTGCGATCCTGAGCCGGGTGATTCTATGGGCAAGAAATGAGTCTGATAAGGATGACTAAGTACGTAGAGGTCGAAGAGGGAAACATTCTTTTTGGAATGGAAGGGAAAGATGTCTTGATGCTACACACATGAAGTGATCAAGAGGCAATCATTTATATTGGCCATGTTGATAGATTTTAAGCACCTGTCCTTCTAAAGTATTCTCCCCCCGACCCCTCTCCAGCCCTGATTTCTCCTATCACTGAGCTAAGCAGACAGCTCTTTAAATACCATTTCCTGATGCACACAGATTTTTGGGAAAACAAATTCTCTCTTTTTTAAAGATTAGAGGGTTTTCTCTATCTTTTGATGGGCTGGGAGCTTCCTATTTTTTAATGATTGCAATAAGGTCTGTTACAATTTCAGTTATTTGGAAAAAAATGTATTTAGGAAAAAAGTTTTCTTGGAATGCTAGTACATGGACTTGATAGCTGAAGTGCTATGCAGGTCTATGTAGTGAAAAGTGATTCTCTTCCTCTCCCTAGTGCCCTCCTGGGCATGACACTGTGCTAGTATCCTGTGTATCCTCCCTGTGACAGTCTGTGCCTGTGCTGTCCGTGAGAGTAGCCACTAGCCAGATGGGGCTTTAGAGCCCTTGAAATGTGACAAGTGCAATATGAGATGTGCTCTTAGTATAAAATGCATACCACATTTCAGATTTAGTTCAGGAGAGAAGTGCATAATATCTCATTAAATCTTTTTTGTGTTGATTATCTGCTGAAATGATAGCATTTTGGATATAATGGGTGAAAGAAAAGACATTACTCTTTAAATTTTGCCTGTTATTTTTTTCTGATGGTTATTAGGAAACTTAAAGTACATGGCTTGCATTGTTTCTTTTGGATGGCACTGGTCTCTATGGTACTTTTGAAGGGTTTTTTTCTTCTTCTTTTTTTTTTTCTTAATGAAAAAAGTCTATGTTAAAGTAGTTGTTTCACTGAATAGCATCGGACATGACTGAAGCCTGGTGTCCTTGTGCTTCTCAGTATTCGGACGAGTTTGTTCAGTCGGCTTACCTGTCTCGTCGTCTTGCCTACTTTTGTGCCCGGCGTCTTGCCTTGCTGCTGAGCGATAGCCCCAGCCTCCTTGCTGCCCACTCGCCCCACATGATGATAGGACCAAACAGCTCAAGCATCGGGGCCCCCAGCCCTGGCCCCCCCGGCCCTGTCATGAGCCCTGTGCAGCTGGCCTTCTCAGACTTCCTGTCCTGTGCGCAGCATGGCCCCCTGGTTTATGGACTTAGTTGTATGCTGCAGGTAAGTCCCCGGCCGTTGCTATTTTATGTTACAGTTCAGCGTAGAAAACGCCCGAGTTGAGAATTGCACTTTCAACTTTCATGGCACACTCCGATTTCTTCCTCACCCAAATAACTGACAAGAGTGACATTTCATGTTTTTATTTCTCTCTGGAAGATATGTTGCTTCTGTGTAGAAGAAAGTTACTGTAGTTGTCCTTTATTACACTGTGCAGCAGTTCAGTGATAAAAGCCTTCTGGAACCCAGAGAATGAGTCCACTGTATCACTTCTCTTCTAGAAAGACCGTTCCTCCATGCAGTGTTCCATAGCTTCCACAGCTATGGAAGCTGGTTGCCATCCCTCTCTGGTTCTTTAAAATCTGGGTCACTCACCAGGCTCTGTTTATCTGCCATATATCACTGCTTGTGTGGTCCTTGAACATCCAGCAGCTTGTAGGCCACAGGGCTGATACTGTCAGGAATGAGACCAGCCCTGTCCTGCAGAAGCTCCCAGGTCAGTGTTCAGGTCACATTTCTTGGGCTCTTACTGTGTCCTGCTCTTTCTTGTGGGGCTGTGGGGCAGGGCAGGGCTCTGGTAGAGTTGACTGTCTCGTTGGGAGGACAGGCTTGTAGAGAGGACAGTTCCCATATCCTCTGGCCAAGGCTGATGGAAGGATGCACAGGGGACTAAGGGAGTTGAGAAGTGGAACTTGTAGTTCAATCTAGAATTCAGAGAGGCTTTCTGAAGGAAGTGGTCCTGACTAGTGCTTATAATAAGGGTTGTTTTTGTTTTGTTGTTTTTAAATAAAAGGTGCTAAAAACAGTTGGCAGAACAACGTGAGAAAAGGGCCAGAAGGTCTATTAGTTATTGTGCGTGAAGGTTGGTATTAATGGAATGTAAAGCATAAAGCCTGTTGAGGATCGGTTATAGAAGACTCCCTGTTTGTCTTAGGATTGCGATGCCCTTGCAGGGTTTTAGACAGAGAAATGACACGATCGGTTGTGTGGTTTAGTTAGATTGTTCTGGCCACAGTAGAGGGAGGATTTGTGGGAGTGGCGAGGTAGGGGAAAGAGATGAGGCCAAGCAGTCAGTTTGAGAGAGGGTAGGTAAGTTCACTTTTGGACTGTGTTGGATTATTTTATTCTTTTGCATCACTAAATGGATCTGTTCAAGAGGTTGTCTCATTCTGAAGTTGGGGAGACCACCAGCCAGATGTGTGGGTTTGAATCATTGAGGACCACTAGGCTCACCCAAATCCCCAGAGGGGGTGAGATTTCCCAAAGAGGTAGCAGTGAGAGGCGAGCTGTGGATCTCGGGGGGCCTGCGTGGTTGAGAGGTGGCAGACGGGAAGACCATGGGGGCAACCATGAAAGTCTGGCTGGACTGGAGAGAACACACAGTGGAGAGTATTGTTACAGAGTCAAGGACAGTGAGAATAAAATAGGATTATTAGGGTTCTTTTTTTATTTGAGAGAGCAAGTGAGCATGAACATGGGAGAGGGGCAGAAGAGAGGGAGAAGCAGACTCCGCACTGAGCAGAAGGCTCAACATGGGGCTTAATCCCAAGACTCTGGAATCATGACCTGAGCCAAAGGCAGCCACTTAACTGACTGAGCCGCCCAGGCATCCCCAAGATTGTTAATGATTCTGTTAAAATCCTAGTAAGAGCATGTATTGTGCTGTAAGCACTGTTGTAAATTATAACCTATAGTAAGTCATTCAGTTCTCAGAACCATCTTATGGGATTGGAACCAGTGTTACTGCTGCAATGTTAGTGATGAAATGGTACAGGTCACACAGCAAGCAAGCGGTAAAGCTGGAATTCACGCCTTGCCGTCTGGATCCAGAGTCTACACCACCGTGCTAAGCTGCTTCTCTAGGTACTGCAGAAAGTTTCCAAAAGGAATTAGTAGTGGGCAGTGCCCAGGGTGGGGGGAAGTCTGGTAAGAGATGGCTGGATTGTCTTTGGGAAGACTATGGTCACTGATGATCACAGTGAGAAGCCATATTAAGGTGGTTTGAGGAGTGATGAATAATGGAGAGAAATAATGCTATCTTTTTGAGAAACATGAGAGAGTGCTGCTAGGCGAGTGGAGAGTTTTAAAAGATTTTGTTTGTTTTCTGAGACAAAGGTAAACTTGTAGAGAGAGTGAGAATAGAAGAAACACGGTGTTTGAAAGACCAGTGCTTTGGATATTGGAGGCTTTGGAATTCAGAACACTGGCAAGGGTGCCATCGTGGACAGGAGATGGGAGACGCTCCTCACCTGGCCCCCCCCCCCCCATGCAGGAGGAGGGAGATGGGGATGTGGGCCCGTGGGGGCAGGTGCATTGGTGGGGCTCAGGGACTTGACGTTCTTCATGTCTGCCATCTGCTTCCCACCAAGACACTCCCTAGACCTCAGAATCTAGTTTTCTTAATATTTAATTTTGCATTTTAGAAAAGAAGAAATACTGCGTTCCCTCTCTAATAAGTCCAGAGTCTGTTGTTGAGTGGTACCACAGCATGGCAGCTAAGACCTATTTTTTTTTTAGCATCATTGCATACATGAGTTTAGCCTCTGCTCTGCCACTGACTAACTTGAACCTTGAGCCTCTGTTTCCTGGGTGTGAGGGGGATGGCGACAAGTCCTACTTTATTACCTCAGAGGGTTCACGTTGCAATGGCTGAAGGCTTCCAGGGCGCCGTACCATGCGGAGTAAGTGCTTAAGTACAGCGGAGCCATAATCTCTAGTCTCTGTGTAGGAGGCAGCAGGCTCTGCATAGTGGTTCCAGGCACCTGGGCTGAAGTCAGTCTGGCTGGTTACCATGTCTCCCCCAGGGCTCATGTTCCTCTGGTGCAGTTGGAGGATGGCATTGCCTCCCTTAGGGGCTTCTTGTGACCTCCGGGTCAGGTGGTCATAGAAAGTGCTTCATGCAAGCTGGAGGAATGAAAAATGTCTTCAGGGGTCTGAGGTGGGGTAGACAAACCACAACCTGGAGGCCAAGTCCGGCCCAGGAGCTAAGAATATATTTTATATTTTCAGTGAGTTTATAAAACAAACAGAAAGAATATGTGACAGAAATTAGAGGTGACCCACAAAGCTTAAAGCATTTACCGTTTTTTTTTATAGAAAAAATGGCTTTTTATAGAAAATTTACCACTGGTCCATGGTTCCTGCCTGTCCAGCATCTATGAAGCTACATACTGCATTACCTTAGAGATTATTGCATAGATTTAAAAGAAAATTCCTTTTTAGGTTTTATAACCTTAGAAATGACATATTTTAATTCCATCTCATTTTTCTAATTGAATGAACTGTTTTAAGTGACAAATTTTCAGTGGTGATTACTGTGTTTTTATGAACTTTCCTAGGTTTTTGGTGCTGGAATGTTAGTTTATGAATTATGATATTCCTTGATTTCTCAGTCAGTAGCTATACTCCTGCATTTCAAATTAATAATTCTTTTTTGGGGGGGTGCTTGTGTGTCTCAGTTGGTTAAGCATCTGCCTTTGGCTCAGGTCATGGTCCCGGGGTCTTAGGATTGAGCCCCATGTCAGGCTCCCTACTCAGTGGGGAGCCTGCTTCTCCCTGTCCCTCTGCTTCTCCCCCTGGTTGTGTGCGTGCTCTCTCTCTTTCTTTCTCTCTGTCAAATAAATAAAAAATAAAATCTTAAAAAAAGAAAAGTAATTCTTTGTTTGTTTGTTTGTAAAGATTTTATTTATTTAACACAGAGAGTGAGCGAGAGCACACAAGCAGGGGGAGAGGGAAAGGGAGAAACCGAATCCCCGTGGAGTGTAGAGTCCAACATTGGGCTCCATCTGAGGATTAACTGATCATGACCTGAGCTGAAGTCAGACACATACTGAGCTACCCAGGCATCCCTCAAAATGAATAATTATAGTTTTATCTTAGGACTTGAAAATTTGGGAATAGGGTAAGTGGTCCATGTTTTAAATTCAGTGGTAGGAAACTATAATATTGTTATGACAAGGCATCATTTTTACTTTTAAGCTGTTGCACTTTTGTCATTCTGTTAAATATCTGGGTTTTCCTGCTTCATTTCTAGACTGTCACTCTCTGTTGCCCAAGTGCCTTGGTGTGGAATTATTCCACAAACGACAATAAGAGCGCGAACCCAGGCTCGCCCCTGGATCTGCTGCAGGTGGCCCCTTCCAGCCTCCCCATGCCTGGTGGGAACACGGCTTTCAATCAGCAGGTAGACTTCCTGTTAACGGTGGTTTGACGGGGCTTTTCATTCTTAAGAGGCGTCACGGCATAGCAGGCTGAGGTGTTAGCATCTCAGGTGCTTGGGTGCTGTTCCCAGCCCTGCTCCCCTTCTCTCTGGGGGACATGGGGGAAGTATTTAGCCTGTCTGAACCATAGAAGTTCATCACCTTGCTCCCTCTCCTCTTTCCCTCTTGCTGGGAAATTCTCACAGAGTTCTGCCGCCCACACCGTGGTTAACGGTGGTTCGAGTACATGACCACAGCGCTCCTAGTTGGTCGTCTGTGATATTTAGTAACTATGTTTTGATGGGTTAGTTTGGTTAGTGCTGTGCTGGGTTTTTTGGTTCAGAAACTTAAGAAACTTAAACCACAGGATCTAATGTTGAGACTAAGATCCCTGTTTTTTGCCAAGCATTTTTCTTAAATTAATACACAGAACAATGGCTCAAAAATGCTACTTTAGA
The DNA here is from genome assembly GCF_964662115.1 of Mustela nivalis. Classification (NCBI taxonomy): domain Eukaryota; kingdom Metazoa; phylum Chordata; class Mammalia; order Carnivora; family Mustelidae; genus Mustela; species Mustela nivalis. The sequence continues at coordinate 75,719,993 of NC_139020.1, forward strand.
GCTTTCACCTTTCCATATGATATTCTAAAAATTTTCATTTATAAAGCAAGCATTTCTTTTTTCTTTTTCTTTCTTTTTTTTGGGGGGGCAGTGGTGAGCATTTGTTATTGAACACTGGCACTGAACCATTGAACCACCACTGGTAAACTTTGAAGTGCACTTCTTGGGCAACAGGCTAAATTTGCTGTGATGTAGTCAGGACTGTAAGATGGTGTGCTCATGTGGAAAACCTGACATGATTTAGACAGCCGCTGTGGCTTTCCTAGAGCAAGTTAATTAGAAGCGATTATCTTTCAGGTTCGGGCAAGGATTTACGAGGTGGAACAGCAGATCAAACAAAGAGGCCGTGCGGTGGAAGTTCGGTGGTCTTTTGACAAGTGCCAAGAGTCAACAGCAGGTACAGAACACGAGGGAGGGAAGGAGTGCCTTTGAGTGTTGGACTTTATGCCATGTTTCTGATTCTTAAAAAATCTGTCCCCGTTGTTAGTAAGGTCGCTCACACAGATGCCCTTTAGTCCCTGGCTGTCTTGAACGTCAGGTTTGGTTTCATTGTCAGTTCTTACATGCCGCTGATAATGACACTTTCTTAAAATCCCTTTTGCCCTATGTAATGATGATTTTGTACTATGCTGTTGTGGCTTTGTTTGACCTCTTTAACAGCTTCCTTAATTTCCGCATCTAGGGGTTACCATTAGTCGGGTTTTGCACACGTTGGAAGTGTTGGATCGACATTGTTTTGATCGGACTGATTCCAGCAATTCCATGGAGACGCTTTATCATAAGATTTTCTGGGCAAACCAAAACAAAGATAACCAAGAGGTAGTTAATGTTTTTCTTCTCTTTATTTAAATTTTCTCATCATATTTTCTTTTTTTTTTATTCAGTAAATTTTGGCAGAGCCTTTCCTATAAGTGTAATAGCTTATGAAGGTGTCTACACCCTGAAATAATTTTATTGTTGGACTAAAATGCCCCCAGATTATTAAAATGAAATGTCCATTGGGCTGATCAACCTAGGTTTATTTATTGGAAAAATTTTTCTTGGACCTTTTATCATCACCCCTCACCTTCATCATTTTAGTTCTGGCAAAATATCCTTCATCTAGTGATTGGACCTTATATAATGGTTTGGCTTTAACTTAAGGAGAATAAATTTTAATATTTAGAGCAGTGGGCATGGTCTTTGGAGAATCTGTATGCCATGAATTAGGATTCTCCAGAGAAACAGAACCAGTATGGGAAGGGGATGTATATATGTATACATATATGTGTGTACGTACACACACACACACACACACACACACACACACACACACACACACACACATATGTATGTACACATTTATATATGAACACATATATGTATATACATATACACACATAAGTGAGAAAGAAGTGTTTATTTCAGGGAATTGGCTGATATGATTGGGGGCAGGCAAATCTTAAATGTGCAGGGCAGACCAGAAACCTTGGGACTCTTGATGTTGCAGTCTTAAGTCTGAAATTCATCTGGAAGCAGAATTCCTTCTTACGCGGGGACCTAGCTTTTCCCCAAAGCCTTCCACTAATTGGATGAGGCCCACCCATGTTATGGAGAATAATCTGCTTTACTCAAACTTCACTGATTTAAATGTTATCCACATTTAAAAAAATATCTTCACAGCAGCATCTAGACTGGAATTTGGCTAAAAATCCTGGGTACCATGGCCTAACCAGATTCACACATAAAATTAACTGATTATCACATTTATGATCTTATGCTTTCTTGGATTAGATTGTTTCATTATTGAACTCTAGAAACAAAGGTTTTTCTTTTTTTTTCCCTCAACCTTATTTTGGGACAATGAACAAGGCTGTGTTCTTTTTGCAATGGAAAACACTCATGGTATATACAGGTTCTAATAGGTACCAGGAATGAAGAGGTAAGTTTTAAGACATGGTACCTGCCTTCAAGGAACACCTCAGTTGACTGATTACTATTATCTTTGATTTTTTTTTTTTTAAAGATTTTATTTATTTATTTGACAGAGAGAAATCACAAGTAGATGGAGAGGCAGGCAGAGAGAGAGAGGGAAGCAGGCTCTCTGCTGAGCAGAGAGCCCGATGCGGGACTCGATCCCAGGACTCTGAGATCATGACTCGAGCCGAGGGTAGCAGCTTAACCCACTAAGCCACCCAGGCGCCCCTTATCTTTGATTTTTGTATTAGCCTTTGAGAATGCATATGGGGAAAGGAGAGATTAAACAACATAAGCAATAACCTGAAACTTTTCCTTATCCCACCCTGATGTGAACCTGTTCTAGGTTATTCCTCTTTCTGGAATAGTTTATATTGTCACCCTGCTTCTCAAAGATAAGTTTCAAGTTCACTGGTGCCAACTAGAATACCAGACTGTTGAGTGAGGTACAGATTGAGCGTATTTTCTCATTCATTGTGAGGTCTCAGCAATGCTTTGGTACTTCAGTAAGGTACATTGATTATAAGTCTGCACATTTCTCTGCTGATTAACACAAGTTAGAGTGTTAGTGTGTTCTTTTGGGGTGTCCAGTTGTAATAAAGACTTTCTTAGGTGAAAGATTGCTAGACTTCTAAGGTTTTTAATATATAGATGTGAGATATTTGGAAGGAAAGTAGGGATAACCTCAAATTCAAGATATCCTTTTGGACTGCTAAGCTTCTTGCTCCAAGTGTTGAGTAAAGACTGTGTTGTTCTCTTGTGAGCCTTTCAGCAGGTGCACCAAAACCACTTGAGTTTTGTGGTTAGCCTGACTATATAGAACTTAGAGTGAACGAATTGCCCATTCACCCACAGAGACTTAAGTTATTGACTAGCACTCTTTTTTTTTTTTTTTTTAAGATTTTTTATTTATTTATTTGACAGAGAGAGATCACAAGTAGGCAGAGAGGCAGGCAGAGAGAGAGAGAGGAGGAAGCAGGCTCCCTGCCGAGCAGAGAGCCCGATGCGGGACTCGATCCCAGGACCCTGAGATCATGACCCGAGCCGAAGGCAGCGGCTTAACCCACTGAGCCACCCAGGCGCCCCTTGACTAGCACTCTTAAGAGAAAATTATGAGTGTCTTATCAAGGGCAGAAATGAAGTTATATATACATGTGTATAAAATATATAATTATGTAAATATATATATAATTACATAAATTATAAATACATATATATATTTAAGTAGGCTCCATGCCCAGCATGGAGCCCAACTCAAGGCTTGAACTCACATCCCTGAGATCAAGACCTGAATTGAGATTAAGAGTCAGACGCTTAACTGACTGAGCCACCCAGGTGCCCCAAGTTTTGTATTTGTGAATAAAATCACATTATAAGCTTTCTAAATCTAAAGCACAGTTGTCACCAATGAGGGACTTCCCCCAGGATATGGGCAAGGGGTTGCCACTAGAGGGCGACATGTGCTCATAACTGAGAGTCCTGGATGTTCTAGTGACCTGTTTCATCTGAAGGAAGGTCAGTGTTGTCCATTTAGGAGTAATTATTTCAAATGTTGACTCAATTATGGAAAGAATTGATGTGAGTGAGGTTGCTTTGTGGTTACAGTGCTCTTTTATTAGTAAGACAAAAATTATATTTTAAACCCATAATTCAGACTGCTCACCTTTTCTTAATCTGTCAGAAAGAATAGGCAGATCCAGTTAATTAATATAAGGATAATTTTTGATAAACATTATACGTTTTACAATATGGCTTTGGTGTTTGTGCGAGTGTGTGTATATCAAGGTGTGTATGTATATGCAGGCAAATGACAGTGTTTCATTTTGTGTTTTCTCTTCACCAGGGGCTACTATTTTCTTGACTACTAAGTCGCGTTATATATATATCTGGACTTCATGGATGAGCTGTGGAGTTGTATTAACTATGATCAGCTGTGTGACCTTGAGCAACTTAACTTGCAGGCTCTGTGCCTTAGTGTCCTCATTTGTTAGGGCAAGTGCTCTATGCCAACTTACCTATCCCTAAGGGACATGAGCACTTTGAGCATTATAAAGCACTCTATAAATGTATTTAAAAACGTTAATGATAAATAGCAGTAATTATTAGTAATATTAGTATTATGTTGGAAGAGCCAGTATGATGAAACTATACTTTTCTGATTAGGAGTTGCATAGAGTTGTGTGATTAGGATTCAGAAACAGGTCGCACTTCTTTAAAATGTGCTTCGTCTTTTTTTGGTTTCATAGTGTGTGTTAGGACTTAAACAACATGAAAGGTAATAGAGCAAGTGACCAGCCTCTGCAATTGCAGTGAGCTTGAGGTTTGTTTTTGTTGGAGTTGTTTCGGTCAGCCTGGGCCCTGGGTTGCTCAGCCTGCTTCCTCACATCTGTGTGAGCAAGTTGAACTTCACCCTTCTTTATTCCTTTTTCTCTGGAACTGCTGAAAGGAGATCTCGTCCTTTCCGCTTTCTTGTAGGGAGGTGGGAGAGCAGCTGTACAGATGGGACTCGGAGTCCAAAGTTCAGGGTCATGTGTGTAGTTAATCTCCATGTTTGGTCGAGCCCGCCAAAAGCCATAATGCATGGGATAAAGGCACTGAGGTCCCCATCCTGCCCTGTACTTGGACTGTGGTCCTGAGACTGAGTATGCCCCACGATGGGGTGTGTCAGGCCTGCGGCCTACTCCCGTCGTGTTGCGTGAACGGCGTTATTCCTTTCCCCTCTCCTCTGTTGCGGCTCTCATCCTCGGCTGCTCTTTCTGCCTTAGGGTTTGGCTCCTGTTGTAAGAGAGGTGAAAATAGAAATCTTAAAACCCGCAATGTTCACTTACTCTAGATCTGTGCTGCTTGATTCTCCATTATAAAACTCGTAATGCTGAGGACAGGGCTTGGAGACTTGGATCGTACCGCCATCAGGCAGTGATGCAAGTTAATGGTAGGCTGGCGGGTCCAGGGCCCCTGAGAGGCGACCTGGGAGGGTGTTTGCCCTTTCGAACTAGAGAGGCCTGTCTCAGATGCTACTTGGGAACACAGACCCACTGTCGTCTGATGATTCAGCATTTCAAGAGAACTTGGATGTCAAAATTTACATGTAGATTTTTCCACTCTTAAAACATTCTGCAGGCCAGGCAGTGTCTGTTGGCCATGTTTGCCCAGTGCCTGTCACTTTGTAACTCCTGGTGCATGTTTTATGCACTGGCATACTGATTTGCCTGCTCAGTGTTTCAGAATCATTTCTGCTCTGGATGATGGAGGCAGAGAAGCCTGATGTCCACACAAGGGACTGTTGTTGGGAATGGGGGGCACCTCTTGATTCCAGGTCCTGACTGAGTCTGTCCCTTGCAGCCTACAGGCGGGGGCCGCATTGCTGACCTCAAGTCTGAGGGTAGTGTGCCCCTCAGCCTTCCAGAGTACCCAGACTGCTTTCTTCCTCTTGGCTTCTTTCCTTGTTTGTGTTGGGTGTAAAGGGAGAAGTAGCTGCATCTTTGGGTCCCTGAGGGACACGGATGGAAGGGAGAGTCTAAAGACGGCAGGAAGAGCTGTCTTTTCACTTCTCTCTTTGGTGCCCAAGGAAGCCGACTTTATCCTGAGTAATGAAAAGGCCAGAGCAGCTGCAGCACGTACGTTTCCTCTTTCTCTGCTGTTATACAAAACCATCACACGCCCAAGCCTGAAAATATATATATTTATTGTTTCTTTTCTGCTTATTCATGAAGCATTCTCTGACTATGTGTGATGAGTTCATACTGAGTTTTAGGCCCCAAGTCCAGGGCAGCTGTCTGATTGCTGCCAGGGCCAGAGCAGGTCGGCATCCATGTAGTTGAGGAAATCTCAGCACCATGCAAAGGAGAATCTGTTTCTGTCATTGCTGGGCTTGTTACATGTTTTCCCCCCTGCCAGCCTGTAGTCCCAAGGTCAGGGTCAGTGTTCTTTTGGCTCACCAGCATATCACCAGTCTTTTAACACCATGTCTGGTACCCCATATGTCCTCAGGAAATACTGAATTGGTTTTTGGGAGGCTTACAGAAAAGCTGCTGGGACAGTGAACTGGAAAGGAAAACCCTCTATGGGATTGGGTTTGGAAGGGTAGGGGTGCAGAAAGAAAATCTATAGAGTATGTTGGTTTTAATGATGGTACAGGCTCAGAAGTATAAGAAAGCATGTGCAGGTGGAGGTAGGAGGGTGGCTGACAGAGTTCTCAGCTGAAAAATCAGATTAACAGTGTATTTCTTGGGCACATTACGTACAATTCACCTACTCTTCATGAGTCTCAATTTCCCCACTTATAAAATGGGATTTCTACCTCCTGGTGATGTGAAAATGTCCTGAAACAATATCGAGAAAACATTCAAGTGTACTATTATATCTGAAATATTTAGGGAGGCAGTTTAACTCTAGAGACATGGAAGGAATATGGTCCTATGGGTCCCTGGGGACTACTGTGGACACGCGCGCGCACACACACACACACCCATCACACAGACTATTAATCTAAAATGCATAGCCAGGATCTGTCAGGCTTTTTACATTCTTAGATGTTCACAAAGATTTCCCCTCAGCAGGGAAGCCATCCGGTGAGACTGGCCCACACCGGGGGACGCGGCTGCAGTGCTCTCATGTAGTGAAAGAGATCATGCTCCAGTGTTCCAGGGTATTTTGGGTTGGTGTTACTGTTGTTGCTTTTTAATGTTTAAAAAAAGTCACTTTTAAAAATTAAGACCCAAGATAACAAGTTAAATGAGGCAGAGGTCAAGCAAACAAGGAAATACACCTGGATGGCTTTCCGTTGAGATGTGTGGGCTGAGTTTTAGAATTGTTGGTGCTGATCACAGCCCTGCCAGAGCCACATGGTACTGGAGAAGTCACATGGTTTCCTACTGGGTGTCTGAAGGGTGGGTGGGGGGATGCGCCAGCCTCTTATGGCTACCATTTTCTTCTTTCTTCAGGTAAATTTGTTGTGAGAGGGTGATTATATTTACATGGTTGGGGGTGGGGATGGCATGTCCAGACATTTAGACATTGCTGTAATTGTAAGGGTCAGTCATGAATCCACTTAGATTGTGGTGGGCCTCTTAGATTGTTTTTGAGCATGTGATCCAAGTCTTTTTTCTTTAGCCTTTTTAAAGTACATCTTGAGCACTAGGCCCCATTATGTGTTATGTCATCTGATTTCATTATTCCTTGGCCAGTGAGAAACATGTTTTAAAAAACTTTTTTTCTTTATGTCCTACTTACAGATGAAGAAACTGAGGTGTAGAGATGATGAGTCAGTTGTTCAAGGTCATACCCAACTCACTGGTGGGAAAATAGGGATTGGAATCTTAAATGGTTCTAGAACCCAATTCTTTCTTTTAAACATTTTTTATTAAGAAAAATTTTTTTTTTTTTAAAATTTTAAGTAGGCTTCATACCCAGTGAGAAGCCCAATATGGGGCCTTGAACTCATGACGCTGAGATCAAGAGCTGGGCGCTCAACCGACTGAGCCACCCAGGCACTCCTAGGATCCAACTCTTGACTAGTACATTCTATTCCTTGTCCCACTTCTTCTTCTTTTTTTTTTTTTTTAAAGATTTTATTAATTTATTTGACAGAGATCACAAGCAGGCAGAGAGAGAGAGGAGGAAACAGGCTCCCCGCTGAGCAGAGAGCCCAATGCGGGGCTTGATCCCAGAGCCCTGGGATCATGACCTGAGCTGAAGGCAGAGGCTTTAACCCACTGAGCCACCCAGGCGCCCCTGTCCCACTTCTTCTTCTTCTTCTTCTTTTTTTTTTTTTTTTAAGATTTTATTTATTTATTTGACAGACAGAGATCACAAGTAGGCATAGAGGTAGGCAGAGAGAGAGAGGAGGAAGCAGGCTCCCCACTGAGCAGAGAGCCCGATGTGGGGCTCGATCCCAGGACCGTGGGATCATGACCTGAGCTGAAGGCAGAGGCCTCAACCCACTGAGCCACCCAGGCGCCCCCCTGTTCCACTTCTTTAATAAATCATTTTATCTCCGGTAACTGTAGTGGAACAAACAAGTGTCAGATGTAATTTTGGAAAAAGGAGGGAAAAACCTTTATAGTTACCACAGTTTCCATGTTAATATTTGCATACTTATTTGTAGGAATAATCTCTGATTTTAAAAGGCATAACAATTTCAGCATAGTAAACAATATTTAAGTTAGAAAATCCCAAATCTTCGGGGCACCTGGGTGGCTCAGTGGATTAAAGCCTCTGCCTTTGGCTCAGGTCATGATCCCAGTGTCCTGGGATTGAGTCCCGAATTGGGCTCTCTGCTCAGAGGGGTGCCTGCTTTCCTATCTCTCTCTCTGCCTGCCTCTCTGCCTACTTGTGATCTATCTCTCCATCAAATAAATAAAATAAAAATCTTAAAAAAAAAAAAAGAAAATATACGTGGGGAATCAGTCATTCATATTTAGGAAGATTTTTCACATGTGCATACTATTTATATGTAAATATGTCTTCTGGGTTTGTGGTTAACAGTCTTAGTCGTATGCTCTTCATGGTGATTCTGTGCCTTAAGTGCTATTTATGATCTTGTGCAACAGGCTTATATTCTATTAGCAGTTTAGACCACGTTTTAACATAATGCAACTCTTGAAATTCATCCAGATCTCTGTAATGTGCCTCAGGTTGCAAACCATATAACTTGCTAATAATACTGCTTTACATATTCTCCCTTGTCATTTATTGGTGCTATCATGAGACTTTTTAATCCAGATATGACCATTTTGTTTAATGTTGACTAAGCATGATTAATTACATTTATAAACATATCCTGTTAGTCTCAGATTATAAAGCTATTGAAGAGCTTTATTCAGTATCTGATCTCAAGTTCTTTTAGTTTGCTGTTGCTTATGGTAATGAGTCATTGGTTTTTCCCATCCCCCCCCTTTTTTAAACTTTTTTTAAAAAAAGATTTTATTTATTTATTTGACAGAGATCACAGGTAGGCAGAGAGGCAGAGAGGGAGTCTCTCTCTCTGGGCCGAGCAGAGTGCCTGATGTGGGGCTCAATCCCAGGACCCTGGGATCATGACCTGAGCTGAAGGCAGAGGCTTTAATCCACTGAGCCACCCAGCTGGCCCTTCCCATTCCCTTTTATGGTATTACTTTATAATATAGGTAACATATTAACAAAGCTCTTAAAATAGCAAACAATCTCATCAAGTATCTTCTAATTTCTAGAGGAAGCCTGACTTTCAGATGTAGTTGTCAATTGTTTTCCCTTCTTTATTTGTTACAGAAGATATGTGGTTAGTTTTTATAGACTGTTATGTTATTCAGTGACCGAATAAGAACTGAATTAGGCTTAGTCTATCAAGTTTAAGCCCATCATTTCTAGGAAAGAAAAATGTGACAGATCTTCCTGATGATGAGGACCTCCACATTTGGGGTACCTTTATTAAAGATGTAAATGGGACCCTAATGATGTTCATTAGCAACAGAGTTAACAATGATTTTAGTAGTTTACCACGTGGGTGTGTCCAGAGTTCATGAGGCTAAATTAAAAGTGCTGTTGTTTGAAGAACCTTGTTGATTTTTGAATTTTGTGTCCATTCGTTGTCTTTTTTGTTCTCATTATAGCAATTATTTTTTCTTGTCTTGTGTTTTTAAAAAATATTTGTTGAAGTACTAGTTATTACAATACAGTGCAGTATGGTTTATAGTGTTATTAGTTTCAGGTGTCTTGTGACTTTCATGCACATAGGGTGGAATTTATTATTGATATCATGAAGTGCCCTTCAGCCCACAACTTGGACCCTTCTCCTACTCTTCTGCCTGGAAGGGGAGCATGTTGGCATATGAGCTCCTCCTGTGGAGCATGTAGCATGGATTTGACTCTTAGGTCAGTGACTTTGTAGTTTTGAGACATTTAATGAGTTATTTAACCTTCAGGCCTCATTTGCTGAAGATCGATAGCATTGTAGTGAAAGCATCAGAATGGGGCATACTGTAAAGCAAACACTTCTTATATACATGAGCAGTAACCATTGTTCATTTCCTTTCAATATTTTCCTGGGTATTTATATACATATATATGGACACTTAACAGGTCAGAGGATGTAAATGGATTACATTCTACAAAATACTCTGCAAGATTTTCTTCTCTCTGCTTACTGTTGTCCAACATTTTTTGCTTATTTTTCTTCTACTTAAGATGTTCAGCTCTTTTATTCTAATAAAGTCTTCTAGTTCTCTGAGTTGGTGGAGGAAGATAATCATTTTATGTAAACTCTAGTAATGTTACCATATCCTTTCAAGTATCTATTTCTTCTTCCCATTGGCTAGATCCTTCAGAATGATTCTTAGTAATAGTGTTCAGACCAGCATCCTTGACTCATTAAATTAGGAATGAGAATACATCGAGTACTTAGCACTTAATTAGCTGTTAGATTGCCAGATACTGTTTTATATTAAGTGAGTGCAATGTGTATTTTCGGGGAGGAGAAAAAAATGTAAACTCCTCTGACCATTGTCTGCCCCGCATCTTACCTTGTTTTTGCTTTTGGTTTCAAGTAATACAGTGTTGCTTTTACTCTATGATGAAGAATATCTACTGTGTGCCAGACACTGTGGTAGATGGCTGAAAATAAAGCCATGAAAAAGACAAACCCTTGACTTATACGAGTGTGTGATCTAGCAAGTGATAGAAGAGGAACAAAGTCTTTGGAAATTCATTTTCTGCACACCCATTTGATTATAAGTCTGGCAGGTTTCTCAGGCGGTAGAAGTCCAGCTGTAACAGTGGGTGGCAGTGGCTGGTTGAAATGGGGCTTAGCAGCAGGCTTCCTGGTGTGTGTGTGTGTGTGTTTGTGTGCGTGTGCATGTGTGTGTGTGTGTCTGCGTGCACGTGTACGTGGGAGCTACTTGAGAGATTTCCATGTAACAGTGATGCTCCTTGTGCTTCTAGGGATCTTGATTCAGTGATGATGGGAGCAGCAGAAAGAAAGGGCTTTGGAGTTAGGAATTAGGTCTCCTAGTTCTGCCACTTTATATCTCTGTGCCTTTGGACCTCTTAACCTCTGAACCTCCGTTTTCTTATCTGTCAAATGGTAATAGGGAGACCTACTGCAGAGTTCCTTGAGATTAGAGATGATGTGTGTGAAACACCCAGTGTCAGCTCGATATTTTCAGTCATTACTTCTGCTACTACCTGTGGCTAGAAATTTACAAGTGTTGTTACTATTATTGCCATGATTACATGTTTTAATTTATGCCGTGGCTAGAATTCAGATTCTTGACCCCCTGGTTTGGCTCTTTTTCTCTGGCCTTAATTTTATGTGCCACAGCTCAGTTTCTCTCTGTCTCTTTCATTCTTCTCTATCCTTGTCGTCTCTATGGAGTTGTCGACTCAGGGTGCACGCAGTGGACTATTAAAGTCTTACTATCTATTATGAAGTACCAGTATGAAAAGCTGCCTGTTCCTGCGCCTCAAGACTCCAGCTCTCCTTTATAGTATTTGAGATGGTAAAGGACTTTCTTTAGTTGTTCTCAGTGGCATGTCTCCATGTCCTCATGGATTATTTGAAACCAATAGCTGGAGTTCTGATAATCGTGAAGCCACGTTGTGAAAGATGCCTGTTACATGGAAGTAATATTCTGCGCAAGAGAGCAGAACACTCTGATGTCGTAAGCATCGGGAGTGGAGGCAGAAGAGCCCGAAGAAGCTTGGAGCTCACACAAAGGCCATTGTGTACTCTAGGAGGAGGGTCAAGACTACCTTCCCAGGTTCTTCTGAAAACACAGCGTTGCTGTACTTACTTAGCTCATATCCTGAGATTTATGCTGTGGCAAGAGTTTTATTAATTAGCTGAGTGATCTTGGACAAGGTATTTAACATCTCTATGCCTTGGGTTCCTTAATTGTAAAATGGCAATGATAACTAGATCATAGGTAATAAAGATTAAAAGAAATAATTCCTGAAACACATTTATTGCAATGTTGGACTATAAATTGAGTAAGCACTCAATAAATGTTAACAATCTTTATTACCACCTGAAATTTGCCAACATAACTTTATTTGTTATTTTTAAGGGTGATTTTAAGTCCATACTAAGTAATTTTATGTTTTAAATTTTCATTAAAAATGACTGAAAAGAGGAGCATCTGGGTGGCTCAGTTGGTTAAACATCTGACTCTTGGTTTCAGCTCATGTCATCATCTCAGGGTCCTGAGATCAAGCCCCGCATGGGGCCCTGCACTCAGCACAGAGTCTGCTTGGGATTCTCTCCCTCTCCCTTTGCCCCTCCTCTCACTTACACATGCATATGCTTGCTCGTGCTCTCAGATAAACAAATCTTAAAAAAAAATGATTGAAAAGGTCAGGAAGTTTCAGCTTTTAATTTTTGTTGTGTCTCTTTTGGTCAGTTAATAAATGCTAAGATTTTAGTAATGGTAGAATAAGCAATAGATATGGCAGAAAACGTATCCTGAAAAAAAATTTTTTTTTAAAGATTTTATTTATTTATTTGACAGAGATCACAAGCAGGTAGAGAAGCAGGCAGAGAGAGAGGGGAGGAAGCAGGCTCCCTGCTGAGCAGAGAGCCCAATGTGGGGCTCGGTCCCAGGACCCTGGGATCATGACCTGAGCTGGAGGCAGAGGCTTAACCCACTGAGCCACCCAGGAGCCCCCTGAAAAATATTTTTGATCAGAATAGAAAGTTTTGTCTGGTCAGGGGTTGTGTCTTAGAATCCCAAATGTTTTTCAAGATTGAGCACAGAATAGCACAACTGATGAGTTCCTGATAGAGTGATTTTGTATGTGTGTGTGTGTGACCAAAGAATTGCCTAAAGTCATCATTGCTCATGGGAGATCCCAATTCAGAATTTGGCACTAAAGCTAAGAGGATGGGGTATCCCTCTGTGAATCCGTGAATCCCCTGGAGCAGGAGGAGCAGTATCCCTAGGAGAAGTAGGGGTGCTGCTCCTGGAAGGAGGGAGGAATGGTAGGCTGGTAGGGAGCTGACCTTGACTGAGAGGGGAGAAGGCTGTCGGAAGGGACTTGAGCCTTACTTGTAATCATGCATCTTTGACTTCCTTTGTTCAGTGGCAGGGCCCTCCAGGCCGCCTTCCTTATTTTAAATATCTTTTAATTAGATACTGAAATATCACCATTTGACTGCAGAAGAATAGAAAGAAAAATTAAACACTACAAAAATGCCCATAGTTCATTGTCGAAGACAAATGCTCTTGCCTGTGAACCATCCATAAAGATTTTCTCTCTCCCTGTGACTTCACTATCTTTTCTCTGATTTGACCCATTAAGAGCCTCTTTCAAATTTCAGAGGGAATCTGTCAATTACTGGGGGCTAGAAGAGGAAGAGTGTTTTAGTGTCGTGCTTCGCTGATAACTTGAGTACTCCTGTCTTCTTACTTTAAGATAATTTCCTTGGGTTATATTTTTAGAGATTGAATTATTAGAACAAATGATATGAAAAAATAGATATTTTAAAGGTTTCATTTTTTAGATAGCACGAGCAGAAGGGAGGAGATAGAGGCAGAGGGAGAAGCAGAGGGGCTCTATCCCAGGACCCTAGGACCATGACTGAGCTGAAGGCAGACACCGAACTGACTTAGCCACCCAGGTGTCCCATTTTCCACTTTTTATGTGCTTGTTTAAAATTACTTTGAATTTCCTATTGCTGCCATAGCAAGTTAGCAGAAATTTAGTGGCTTAAGACAACACACATTTTTTCTCTTGCAGTTTTGGAGGTTATGGTCTTACTGGGCTCTAATCAAGGTGTCATTTGGGCTGCATTCTTAGGGAGACTGTACGGGAGAATCCATTTCCTTTTGTTTCCCAGCTTCTACAAGCCACCTGCATTCCTTAGCTTGTGTCCCCTTGCTCCTTCTCCAGAGTCATCAGCACAGCATCTTCCAGTCTCTGACCCTGGCTCCTGCTTCTCCTGTCAAATCTCTTTACTCACAACTACTGCTGTGCTTAAGTTGGTTCCACCCAATAATCTGGGATAATTCTCCCCTCTTGACATCCTGAATTTAATCACAGCCACAATGTCCCTTTTGTCATTTAAGGTAATGTATTCATATGTTCTGGCTTTAGCATATGGACATCTTTGGGGTTGGGGGTGTTATTCTATCTCCCACTTACTTGTTTCTCCTTTTATTCATCTCTCTCTTGAAATTTAACTCATTTTCAAGATTTTTCCCAAAAAGCCACTTTCTGAAAGAAAGCATCTAGTAGTTCCCTTCAGTTTTCTCTCTCAGCTCCTGTTAAATGTTGACTCTCTGAGATAATCTTCATTTCCCATTTTTTCCTTTTCATTTCATTTCCTTCATTTCCAAATTATTTGTATACATGTAAGTCTGTCCCACTTAATTGCCATCTTGTTGAAGAGAGGGACTGTAGTTTATATCTCAAAATTTTTTTTTATGAGACACAGAGAGAGAGAAAGAGAGGCAGAGGCAGAGAGATAAGCTGGCTCCCCACTGAGCAGGGATTTTGATGCGGGACTTAATCCTAGGATCCCAGGATTATGACCCGAGCCTAAGGCAGACACTTAACCATCTGAGCCTCCCAGGCACCCCAGTATCTTGAACTCCTAAATTTCCTCAAATTTTTGCCTTGAGTGGTGCCTGGGTGGCTCAGCTGTTAAGCGTCTGCCTTCAGCTCAGGTCATGCTCCCAGGGTCCTGGGATCCAGCCCCATATCGGTCTACCTGCTCTGCAGGAAACCTGTTTCTCCTTCTTCCTCTCCCCTGCTTGTGTTCCCTCTCTCCCTGTGTCTGTCTCTGTCAAATGAGTAAGTAAAATCTTAAAAAAAAATTCTTTTTGCCTTGAAGTTTTTACATGTTAAAATCATATTTACTAAATTTCACTTACCAAATAATTATTGTTTTAAAGAAGTGGAGCTTAATATTCTTAGAAATTTGTTTATAGAGTGAGAATGTACTTCAATTTACATATTTGAAATTATGATGTCCTGTTGGCAGTTACTTGAATTAATTTGTAAGATAGCATCTGGTAGGCAAATGGGAGCAATCCTCTAATTTTCCAAAAGTTGACTGATGCAGAGTAGTGGGGGAGGGGCGCAAGGATCTGCATGTGGGGAGTGTAAGCCACGGCTGTCTGTGTGCATGTGCACTAAACATGTCTGATTGAATATACCCTGGAACTGGGACTAGAGTCAAAAAAGCAGAATATCCTTGTTTTCGGTAGTGGAATCTAGAAGGGGCTTCTTGGTAAACATAGCTTAAAATGTGAATCAAAAAAGCAGAATATCCTTGTTTTCAGTAGTGGAATCTAGAAGGGGCTTCTTGGTAAACATAGCTTAAAATGTGAATCAAAACTTTGTAGTAATTAGTAGGGGTCAGAGGGGGAGTTTTCACTAAAAAATTATCTTGAAAAATATGCTGAAATTATAAAAGCATTTTATAACTAATAGATAATTTTTCAGTAATGAACTAATTAAAGTACATTATGACCAAAATACATAAATATAATTATTCATATTGCAGGGGCCGTTTGCTTTAAAGTTGGTATCAGGTGACCTGATTTTCAGTATGATTTTCTGAGAAGTTAGCAATAGAACATCTTTAGTAATGTCTTACTGTTTCTTTTAAACTGGATACAGAACCTGTGTATCCCTCCATCCCCACCACTCCAATATCCTGAGGAAGGCCTGGCATTTGTTTGGTAGTCCTTCTGATAGTCCAAAAGAGTAGGCTTTGCACTGTTTGAATCTGGCCAGTATTAGGAAGTATTTACTGGTTGAAAATAGATTATGGGCCTATAATTGAAATTACTATAAGAAAGTTTCTATAATAAGATTTTGTATTTTAAAAACATAATCTTTCAGCAGCATTTTCCTTGGGTTTTCATAATTCACTTATTTCCTAATAATTACAAATTGAGACCACAGCTATAGCAGGCAGACTGCAGGCCCTCCTGTCTTCAAGTTAAGATCTTAGATGTGTCTGTAAGCTGGGATGGACAGATGCTTATTGCCTATGAGATACGGAAAGTGCAGACAGTTGGACTTAATTATTTCCTCCTCCATGTTGTCAAAATGTCTTGTAGCTTTTATGTTTTTTAAAGTTTATTTCATTTGTTTGTTTATTTGATTTATTTATTTAAGTAATCTCTACACCCATCATGGAGCTCGAACTTACGATGCCAGGATCAAGAGTCGCACACTCCTCCAGCCGAGCCAGCCAGGCACCCCACGTCTTGTAGCTTTATGATTAGTTGTTTTTTCTGTTTTTCTTTCTACAAGGTGAACTTTTAGAGAATGGGCCAGGTCTTTTACATTTTTTTCCCTCAGTGCCTAGCATGGGTCCTTAATAAGTGCTTCTGGAAGTGAATTGACTCCTTTCTAGGGCTTATTTTCTAGCATGTCACTCCAAACCTGTGGTCCTGATCTGGATGTGTTAAAAAGAAATGTTTTCCCTTATATGTGCTGTTCTGTGCACGTTTAGGTCAAACAGAGTCCATTACTTAAGTTGAGTGAGTCATTCCTTTATTTCTTTGTAGCCTATTTTTATCTTATTTTAATGATGCAGAAGAAAATATAAAAAACTATAAATGTAGATATGATGCACATTACAGTTTTATTAAAAACTGATGGTAGTATTTTTAGGGTAACTCCTTTTGATCTCTGTAATGTAAATCTAAGCATGTAGTGCTTCACTGAATTTACTTTTTATGTTTTTACTTTTCTCTGGATTAGATTGAATCCAGGCAAACATTCCTTCTAGTCTCTTTCTCTCTTAATTGTTATGTTCAGTCTTTACATATTTTAATTCAGTTATTTCTCTTAATTTAAATTAAGAGACCCAGAGATTCTTTTGAGATCCTCCCTAGATAACATTTCTTTGTTTGAGTCAGTATGTGTTTAACCAAATTTAGGGTAGGATGACTAAGAATCTTGGAATAAACTGGTTTTCATGATCTAAATTGTTTGCTAGTACCATAAACTGATTAGGGATTCTTACCCTGGGATGCTTGGGAGTCTTCACAGAGTCCATGAACTTTCTGAAAAGTTGTGCTGGATTTATGTGTTAATGTCTGTATATTTTTCCTGGGAGTGTGTTTATAACTCTTATAATCTTAATTGAGCTTATGGATTCTAAAACGTTTAGGACCTCTCACATGAAAGCCAATACTGTGATTCTCCAGTTCTTGTGGCATAGTGTTTATAAAGCTGGACAAATATTAAAAACTGGCAGGTGATGTTACATTGCTTGGCTTGCATCCTTTAAGAGGAAAGGTGAGGTTATATAAAGGGATGATTCCTCTTTTGACCTAGCTCCGCCTACCTGTCCCACATTCATGTCACTTGGGTTCCTGTGACCTTTCTTGGACCCCTCTGAACTTCAGTCTGTGGTACCCATTTCTGGGCCATGGCAACCACAGCTCGTAGTTCTGGGAACAGTGCTGAGCCCCGCGCAGACCCAGGATATACTGTCCTCTGCTGTGTCTTCTTTTAATTTTTGTTTCTGATGCTTGGTTGTCATTTCTCCTGTTTGTTGTTTCTAATGCAGCGAGGGTCTGGCCGGCTTAACAGCCTCCCCTCCAGTTCCTTTCTGTTCCTTGTTGGAGTAGGTGGCTTGTTTCCCGGGCATGTTTGGATTAGGTAGTGAGTGAGGCTCTGAGTGCGAGGGGGCCAACAGTGGAGTGAGTGGTTGGGGTTAGGAACAGCTCTTCTGGATATTCAGTGCTCAGTTTCCCTTTCTCTTGGCTTTTGAGGCTGAGTTCCGGAGTATCAGTGGGGCTCTATGATAATTCTGTATAAATGAAAGACATATACAAGGAGATTGGAGACTCTAATTCCCTTGAAATTGTCACAGAGTGAGCTGTTCCAGTAAGTGATTTCCTTCATTGTCACTTAAGTGTTGCTCTTTATACTTCAGTTAAAAGGGATTTGGGAACATTTTTGAGAATGACTATAATAAAATAAAAGCAATCTTAAAGAAAGCTTTAAAAGCATTACAAAGTCCGTTGCTTGCTTTCCATCATTGGGCGAACGCTTCACTTGACATGGCTGGTCTCCCTTTCTCTTGACTGTAGGTTGCCCCCAATGATGAAGCCGTGGTGACCCTGCTGTGTGAGTGGGCGGTGAGCTGCAAGCGGTCGGGCAAGCACAGGGCCATAGCTGTGGCGAAGCTCCTGGAGAAGAGGCAGGCGGAAATTGAGGCAGAGGTAGGTTCAGTTTTCTTTCTGGATGGAACGCCATCATTTAAAAATAACCGTTTTTTATCCATATGCTATTTTTTTTTTCCTGTTTTCATGGAAAAAAGGGAGAATATACAAATTCACATAAGGAGAATCACAGATTCACATATAGGATCCCTCTCAGTTGGCGAAGCCAATAATTTATATTCTGGACTAATTTAAAATTGTATCTTTTAAAATAAAGCTTTAACATCTGATTTATTTATTAAAAAGATATTATTTATTTGACAGAGTGAGAGGGAGCACGAGCAGGGGGTATGACAGAGGGAGAGGGAGAAGCAGGCTCCTTGTTGAGCCAGGGAGCCTGACATGGGACTCGATCCTAGGACCCTGGGATCACGACCTGAGCTGAAGGCAGATGCCTAACGACTGAGCCACTCAGGCACCTCTAACATCTGATTTAGAACAAAGACCTCTCCCAAATGAAGTTGAGACACACAGGCACATATATACATTTTGTATTACATTCATATGAATACACACACACACTCACATACATAGAAATGTATATATTATACAACTTTTTTAAAGCTACATAATATAGTGAATCTGGAAATATTTTCTTTTCTTTAAGATTTCTTTACTTGACAGAGAGACAGTGAGAGGGGGAATGCAAGCAGGGGTAGGGAGGATAGAGAGAGAAGGAGGCTTCCCAGTGAGCAGGGACCCCGATGTGGGGCTCAATCCCAGGACCCTGAGATCATGACCTGAGCCGAAGGCAGACGCTTAACCAACTAAGCCACCCAGGCACCCTGGAAATATTTTCTTGAGGTAGTTCTGATTTTGAGATTACAGATATCAATTTTTATTAGTTTTATGATTGTATTCTGGCCCTTGGAAGTGGATTAAAAAGGAAAAAAACAAAGTTAGCTTGATAAACTCTATCTTTTGTTGAGAAAAAATTATTAAGCCAGCCCCCTTATCTGCCCATAAGATCGGGAGGGCTGGCCAGGAGAGAGGCTGTGGGTGGTGTGAGTGGCCTGCCCTCTCCTCCTCACCCAGACTGCTGCAGGGCCCTTTCCTCTCTGCTCCCTCACTCGCCTGCCACCTTGCTCCTCACAGCAGCCACAGCCATCTTTTCAAACGACAAGCAGATCATGTTTTCCCCTTATGCAGACTCCCAATGGCTCCTTACTGTGTCCACAGAGCCTTGTATGGGCCTCCCTGGCCTGCCTTTCCCTCCTGCCTCATTATTTCTCCTCTGGGGCATAGCTGCAGCTGCCGTGGCCCTTCTGGGTCTCCGGCAAGCCAAACCAGCTTCTGCCTTGGGACCCGGGGGTTGCTGTTCCTACTGGGTGGCATACTGCTCCCCAGTCTTCCCATGGCCAGTTCCTTTCTGCCATTGCTAGTTTAGGCAGTGTGACTTTCTAGCATTCCTAGCTCAACTTGGGTCACCTCCTCAGGAAGATCCTTTGTCACCCACCCTTCAGTCATTCTTTCTCTGTTTTACTCTCCTGTTGGCTTGTTCTTTAATGCCTGCCTACCACCCTCCAGAACATAAGCTTGACAGCAGGGACCTTGTCCACCTTGTTCAGTGTTGTGTCTTTGGCACCCAAAATAGTGTTCAGTACATAGCTGGTGCTCAGTAAATGTTGTATGAATGGATGACAATTTAGCTGGTTTTCTCTTACTAATAATACTCTTTCCTGTGAAGCTCTTAAAAAATGAAATAAGAATATATCCATAGATATCACTCTCCAGCTGTTGGGGAAGTATTCTTCACCAAATAAAAAGGATCATATTGTTCAAATTGGGGCTTGAAGATCCTGGGTTAAGTAAGGTATGAAACACATGACCCATTTTACAATGTGCAGATTAGGAAAGATGTTTCATTGATTTTTGTTTTTTTTTCTATGAATAGATAGACTATTTTACTGTGAATTGCAGTGGTTCAACTTTAGTAACCAAAGTTGAAATTCTCAAATTTAGTTGCTCCTTCTGGGTTGTCGTGCCTCATGGGCATCCCTTCTTCCAGTGTGTTCTGGAAACACACAGTCATTTTTGGAAGAAGCTCACACTGATGACTTCGTAATTTTTAATTATTTATTTATTTTTAAGATTTTATTTATTTATTTGACAGGCAGAGATCACAAGTAGGCAGAGAGGCAGACCAGAGAGAGAGGGAGAAGCAGTCTCCCTGCTGAGCAGAGAGCCCGATGCGAGGCTCCATCCCAGGACCCTGAGATCATGACCTGAGCCGAAGGCAGAGGCTTTAACCCACTGAGCCACCCAGGCACTCTGTAATTTTTTTTTTAATAAGCATAAATATTCACATCTAAAAAATGTATTCTCTCAGAGGTATTTAAGATAATTGATTGCTGTTGAACATCACCATTTTCAAAATTTGACCTTTGTAAAGAGAGGATTGATTAGGGAATTAATATCTTAATATTAATATTAATATTAAAGAATAGTAATAAAAATGAGAAGAGCAAAGGGATATGAGAAAGAATAGAGAACAGGGTTCTGATTGCTTTTGAATTCTTTTTTGGTCTCCTAGTACTGTCTGAAATGAAGCTTCTTTAGTTCTGTGTTTCATGAACTGTGGAGATTCCACAGGTTCTAAGAGATCTTAACTGGTGAAGTGTGAGAGGTTAAGGAATCTTATCAGAGTAATTATGTTCACTTTCTCATTTGACAACATACTTCCGAACACCCCTTGCACACAGTTGTAAGTACACTAACCTAGCAAAAACAAACACACAAAAAAGTCAAACTTAGTAATAACATGCCCAAAAATCTCTCAGGGGAAGTATATAGTTAAGCATGAACTATTTAAAAATGAAGAAAACTTCAAATTATTTTTAGTAATTTTGCATAGGGACAATGAGTAGTTTATTATACTATGCTGTATATTCAGTGGACAGTTATAATGTGGTGCAGAGTTTATAATTTACATGAATAATGTTTTTTAAGGGTGTCCTTTGAAATCATTTGAGTTGTTCTGGTGTAGTTTCCCCTAACTTTCAGAAATTATATTTACCTATGATGCATAGCCCTCAAGTACAGAAATCTCCATTAATTTTGCATGGTTTTTTTGAGAATTTAAATGTTAATAAAAAACTAACAAATTCATGACCTGCTGTGGCTACATTGCCGTCTGTAATTAACTGTGCTTATTTTTAATTTTAGAGATGTGGTGAATCAGAGGTATTGGATGAGAAAGAATCCATTTCTTCAGCCTCTCTTGCTGGATCTAGTTTGCCTGTTTTCCAGAATGTTCTATTAAGATTTTTAGATACACAGGCCCCCTCATTATGTAAGTAAAGTTCTTTGCTTCTAGATCCTAAATAAAAGATTGGAGCTAATTCTTCTTTTTCTTCCTTGCGTCTTAATCAAGAGTTCTTGGTGCTGAATGTAATGCATATTTTACTGAGCAAAATTTTGTCGCATGTTTTTAATGGAGATTTCTATGCAATTTTAAAATTAAGTGAGCTGCAAAGACTTCAAAATCTCCAGAGTTTTAAAAATGTAAAAATAAGTCACCTCATTCTCTAATACGTGGTGGTATAGTTTTTCCTGTTCTAGCTCTTTCTTAGCAAAAGAGAGGAGTTAAGGTCCTCTGAAGTTTCACTGTCTAATCATTATTGTGATTAGGAATTTTCTCTTTTTGTACTCTTTTCAAAATTTTTTCCTTTTCTAACTGCTGATAAGAAAAGGGGGAAAAGTCAAACAAAGTACTTTATAACCAGGTCCTTGATGTAAGGAAACAGTTTGTGTAGGTGGCTGGCTGCTTGCCTGTACTCTCTGGGATGTTCTTTCAGTCTCCCGTTCTTCTGTCTCTTTTTCTATTGTTTGTGGGAAGTCGAGGGTTTGGGTGTTACAAGCCCAGTGGGTTTATACTGTAAATTGACACTTGAAAGATTCATTTATGTGTGCTTAGCCGTTTTGATCTCATTCTGAGGCTTTGATGTGACAAAGTACAGCAGGGCAAGTCTTTAGGTAGATAGTGCTGAAACAACAGAAAGATGGCGTAAAGTGAAAAGTGATAGAAAGGGGAGAAAATGCATGGAGGGGGCGGGAGGGACAGGTTTGTTGTGAAGAATGAAGTAAAGCAGTGGGTAAATAGTACTGCTCCTGATTCCTTTGAGATGGCCCTTGTTTTGGGTTGAATGGTGCTTGGGAGTGAGGTTCTTTAAGTGGCCTGGTGGCTGTTCTGGGCCAGGGGAGAGCTGGAGCCACACTGGTGGTGGCAAGGTAGGCAGCTGTTGTGAAACATAGAAGAGGAAGCAGAAAAATGCAGGACAGAAGAGATCCCAGGGGGTAGAAAATAGATGGTCAGGAGTGGAAGTCAGCTGCTCCAGCTTCTCTTGCATTTCCGGAAGGGACGGATACACATTTGCCCTTGCTGTTCCTCAGCCTGTCCTCACTCCTGTTTGTTCTTTGGGAAGCTCTTCCTCCTGTCTGCCTCTGCGTGTTCTGGGGGATCCAGAAGAGAGAGAGTGGTGTTACTTCTCCACGTAGACACTGTGTGTCACTGACTCTGGCGGACAGCAGCAACCGCCAAGGCTTAAGTGTTAGGGAAGGAGCTTAATGTTCCGTGGATCCATCTGTTTGTCTCTGTTGGTGTTTGTGAGCAGGATGGTACCAGGGCCCGAGCCTCAAAGGGTGGCTCTTAACATTTTTTAGCCTCTCAAGGGTGCAAAGTTTCGGAGAGCAGATGCAGTATTGAAAGTCATAATGTTAGTTGAACAGACTGGCTGCCAACTGGGAAAGACTGCAGAGCTTCATTTCTGTGTCTTCCATCTTCCCTCTTTTTTTTTTTAGTGGATCCCATGCACTAGTATTTTCAAGGACCTTTTGAATTGTTTTATTGTGAAGTGTCCTTTGAAAGATACACACATACACCTTGGAAATATATGGACACTCTCAAGCTGTGAACACAGTCTTGAGCTGTTTTACTAGTAAAACCAGAGGAAAGCAGTTTGGCTCTGCCCCCCCCCCCCCTTTTTTTTCCTTCCCTGAAACTTTGTGTTTATGTTATTACTTAAGTGGTTACTCATTTGCCAGGAACCACTATCCTTAAACTGGAAATTGTGCTTAACACACTGGATGCTGTTTTTCAAGTCCAAAGGGACAATCAAAACCCATGTGCCCATAAGGCACAAAATGCTTGGGTCTCATTGTAAATTTTCTAATAACCCTTCTATTGTGTAAGAAAAAAAAAATGAAAATATTGTTAAGCTTTTTTTTTTTTTTTTTTTAAAGATTTGCTTTTTAAAAAATTTGAGAGAGAGCATGAGTGGGGACTTTGGCAGGGAAGGGCAGGGGGAGAAGCTGACCCTCCTTCCACCCCCGCCCGCTCCCAGCAGGAAGCCCAGGGTGGGGCTCTGTCCCAGGACCCTGAGATCATAACCTGGGCTGAAGGCAGTTGCTTAACCCACTGAACCACCTGGGTGCCTCATGTTAAGCTTTCCTATTTGGTGTTTTTTTCCTACTATATCAAGGGGACTTAATTGTTGATTTTTTTCTTTATAGCGGATCCAAATAGTGAATGTGAAAAGGTGGAATTTGTGAATCTGGTGCTGCTCTTCTGTGAGTTCATCCGACACGATGTCTTCTCTCATGATGCATACATGTGCACCCTCATATCTCGAGGAGACTTGTCAGTCACTGCCTCGACCCGACCACGGTCGCCAGCAGGAGAGAATGTGGATGACCACTACCCAAAGGACCATGACATGAAAATGGAGGTATGGCCCTGGGAGTGGTGCCCCAGCCCTGAAAACAACTCAGCTGGGGAAACCCCTTTGAGAGGATCGTTTGGTGGTGGAAGGGTGATTACATTTTAATTGTATTCTCCTGTTAAAGAACTCATTTATCTCTGTTCCTCACTTACAAAGAAAACATATGGAATATATATATATTCCAGAATTTTCTTTCGGATACACTAAAACTATTAATGAAAAGATTTGACAGTACATAACATTTTTTTATTGGACAGGAATTATACGCTTCCAATTTTATGTATTTCTAGTTTCTAGTTTTTCTTTAACATTGTGCCTTAAAATCAGACTGATTTTGGCCTAAAGTCCCTTTCTAAGGAATATCTTTTCCCCAGTTCATCCATTGCTTCTGTCTTTCCTACAAAATGGGACATCCTGTTTTGATCATAACATATCATATTTTCATTTTAATTAATTGAAAACTCTAAAATGTTGTGAAATTATTCTTGCCAAATTATTTCATACTACGACTATAATTTAATGCCAATTTCTGGTGTTTTGGACATTGTTCCATATACTTAAGGAAGTTTTCAAGGCAGAAAGCATGGAGGTGATAAAGAGAAAATAGTGGAAAATGGTGAGAGATTGTGGAGGTTCCTTAAAAATCAAGCCTCATGATGGTTTTGTGAGCGCTTAAGCATATGCTGTGATGATATTTTTAAAACACTGGTTATCCTTGTAACTGAAAGACCTGGTATTAGAATTACATGTGTGGATTCATAGTTCGTGTTCTTAAGATTTGGTGATCAAATGGTGCAGGAATTTTAAAAATTACTTTTTTAATACAAATACTGTTGTTTCCAAATTTGCCCACACTAGAAGTTATAAAAAGCTAAAAACCAAAGTTCCTTTACCTGTCTATGCTTCTTTTACATTTCTGTTTCTTCCCTTCTATTCTTGGATATCGAGGTTTCTTATATCTTAGGTACACTCTCAGATTTTCTAGGAAAAGTTTGTGAACACGTGACTGGGAATAGCCTAAAGGAGGGACATTATGGCCAGTTTGTTTTTAATGTCTTAAGTTTGTGGGCTCTTTCCTTCAAGTATCTTGAAAGGTAAATCTGATGAGGATAAAGAATGTAACTTTTCAAAGCAAGTGCATGTCTTAAAACTTCTCTTTTTTTGGGAAAAATAGTTACTAGGGAGAGAAAAGACCTAGGGTGGTTAAAAACATCACTGTCATATTTTAGCTTCAGGTTTTTAATGAACTACAAAATTTACAGTGTCACTTTCTTTCTCTGGCAATCATCAGGAACAGACTATAATGGCGCATATGGGCATTGACTCAGGAACTACTAATATTTTTGATGAAGTAGACAAGAATGACTTTAAAACTGACTTTGGTTCGGAATTTCCAGTAGGTTCAACCTTCAAATTCTTATTGACTATTAACCCCCTCTTCCCCACCCCATCCCAGCTTGTCTCCGTCCTTCTGTTCCTTGCCCCATGTGCTGGAATGACCTGTGTGCCGATGTAAATGTGATCCTGCCATATTCCTTGCTAGGGTATAGTGACTCATCTTGTGCAATTGTCTCATTTCAGTTCATCCTTAGTTTTGGCTGCATTTTTTCCTTTGTAGATTAGAACACCCCTGTCCTCCTAGTTGACTATCTGTGACTCTTTTGCTCATTTGAGATCATCATCTCTCAGGAATACATGAATAGTTTGCTCATGACAGTCTGTGTTGATTTGCTATGTATGTAGCTTTCCTGGATCTGGACTTGTTATACTTTCTCTACTTTATTTCCATATAATTATTATAATTATTTCCTCCTTATGGCTCTCAGTGAGGTGCTTTATAAAAAACATATTGTTTGGAATACTGATTAAAACTTTTATATCTGGTACTCATTAGTTTTGTTAATGATTTCTGTGTTTATGTTTTTGTAGGAAATGTAACCTTTTGAGGAAACACTTAACCTATGAGTCTGATGTTGTCTCTGGTCCTCTGGGAAGTGTAGCTTTGCATAATTCTTATGAGTGTGTTTGTCATTTTCTCATCTTCAAAATGGGAGATTATGTTGATAGTTTCCTACTAATCTGTATATGAATTTTGTGGAGATTAACACAGTTTCTTTTTTCTCTTTATTTTCTCATTGCTTAAAGAGGGAAGAGATAGTGTAGGAGTGTCTTGTGTATTTGGAGTTCCGGTATGTAGTGCTGTGTTTTGGTGTTGCTCTCTTTCATTTACAGTCTCCAACATTTGTTTTACATGACTTAGATTTTTTCTCCCATGCCTGGAGAATCCTGTGAGAATGCCAACTCTTCCTTGGGCAGAAGAATGTCGGTTAATGCTGAGAAGTTGCTTAAGAGAGAAAAACCCAGGGAGCTAATTTTTCCATCTAATTATGACCTCCTGCGACACCTGCAGTATGCAACACATTTCCCCATACCTCTGGTAAGTCATGGCTTCCAGTTGACAGCCTTGATTATTTCATTTTATGATCATTAACCACTGACTCTTCTACTACTTGCCTGAGTAATACATATAAAAGCAGGTGAGTTTTTCGTTCACTGCTTCTTTTGTTATAATTATGATCATATACCGTATGTATAGTTGTAGTTCAAATTTGTGATGTGATGTTACTGGCTAGCTAGAATTAATGGAATTTTCTATATTAGTATCCTTTTATCAAGAGCATTTGAGTGACTGCAAATGACGTCTAAATGTGTTTTCCCGCTTCCATTTTACACTCATTTACTGAGTGTCTTTTATGTGCACTGTATTGTGGCAGGTACTTGGTGTTATGCAGATGAATGAGAATTTTGGGACACAGGAAAGATGAATAAGATAGGAGGGAGACACATGTGAAATTATATGCACTAAAACACAAGCAATAATTTAGTAAAAACCCAAGCGCTCCCTGGAAGGTGAACTGTTTGATATGCCTGGGTATCTTCCACTCTCAAAGAATAAATATTGGAGGGGAGAGAGAGAACATCTGATTGAGAAGATGGTTAAGGCTTCATAGAGGAGGTTGCATATGACATGGACTTGGATTTCAATCCGATGAATTTAAGAACTGAGCAGCGTATGAGAAATATTAACTGGGAAATGTAGTGTTTGACTCATAACGAGTGATGTGATTTTTACTGAAGGGAAACAAGATTTTTTTTTTTAAGATTTTAAAAATTTACTTATTTGACAGAGAGAGATCACAAGTAGGCATAGAGGCAGGCAGAGAGAGAGAGAGAGAGGAAGAAGCAGGCTCCCTGCTGAGCAGAGAGCCCGATGCGGGACTCGATTCCAGGACCCTGAGATCATGACCTGAGCCGAAGGCAGTGGCTTAACCCACTGAGCCACCCAGGCGCCCACAAGATTGGTTTTTTGATGTTAATGAAAATTGGACCCAAATCTGTAAATGTGTTTATAATTTTAGGTTTACTATCTTTTTTTCCTGGGATTTTAAGGGAAATTTTAATGAGCCTTTTTTGTTGTTGTTGTTGCACACTATTATTATTATTATTTTAACAACAGTGTAATTGTGAGGTATATATAATGTTGTCTTCTGGATATCTTTGAGGAGTTTCGCTCTGCAAACTAAATATTTTCTTAATTTTTAATTTCTGTTATTTTGGAACTTTTTAAAATTTTTAATTTTTTTTTACACTTTTTTTTTTTTTATAACAACTAAGAATCTTCTTTTTGGTGTCAGTTTTTCTGTGTCCAGGGCTATGTCAATAGTTGCTACAATACTTTCTGCTCATCACCTGTACACATCACTCATTCCGAACATAATGGAATAATCTCACCGTGCATTTAGGGCAACAGAAAGGATAGCCTGATATTTTAGAGATGTGTCCTGAAGAATTTATGGATGAACTATTGCAATGTCTGGCATCAAAAGTGGGGGGAGGCAGGATTTGAAGTCTGGAGTTCAGTTACACTTAATGCACCAATGTTAATTTCCTATTTTTGGCAAATGTATCACGGTGATGTAAGGCATTAACATTAGGGGAAACTGAATGAAAGGTTTAATGGAACTTGCTGTACTGTGTACCTTTTCTGTAAATTTTAAAGTATTCCAAAATAAAACGTTAATTTAAATAAAAAGGAGAGAGGTAATAAATAGGCAAAATGTTGAATGTGGTTGAATTGGTTGCGGATTTTGTGTTCCTCTCTTTGGTAGGCAGGGCTTTACTGGCTTTCTTCTTCCATATGTCTTGGTTTAGGGCACTACCCAAGCACGGACATATTGTTCATGTAATCCATGGCCACACAGTCATTCCCAGCATGTAACATTCTAAAGGCTGTCCTCTCCTTGGAGGAAGGAACATGAATGATTTCCAGTGATTAAGTCTCTCATGATGGATTATGATATAAGTGTAATGCAATCATAAAGCAACTGCTAGAAAATTGATGTTGTAGGATACAATTTTTTAATAGCCTTCTATCATCAGTTGCCTTAGGCCTCCCTTTACTGTGTCATTTAGAATAAATGATCGGTAATGTTACTAATGTAACATTGACATTAGGAATGCTGTAGAGAGTCTGGTCCTCTTCCTTAATAAAGAGGGAAAATTTGACTTACCTATTATGCATGAATATGAGAAGAATATGAGAATATGTTTTTAAAAAAATTGTTCCCTCCCACCCCCATTTCCTGTCTTAAAGATGTAGCTCTAGTATGTGAAGACCAAGGAGAGCGACTAATAGGGACTTGACCAAAAGATTCAGGAAAAGAAACTAGTAGTTTCATGTATGCTTATATGATCTGCTGGGCAGCAGACCATCAACAAGCACAGGTTCTAGTGGGCTGGCATTTCAGCAGCATAGCTGTGGCGTTGCTGTGCCCTTTACACCCTGGGATAGAGACTTAATGTTGAAGGGGGGTTCCTGTCATGACCACTAGCTAGCTAGACTTTGTCCAGGGCTCACCATGGTGGAAGTGTGATAGACAGTTGTTTTGGTGCATTTTCTCATTTGGTACATTTACTCTTTTTAAACTAGGGGATATGAAATTATACGCTGGAATTGTCTTGGGTTCAAGCTTCAGAAAATAATTCTTCTCAGTACAGGACTAAAAATGACTCTGGAATCAAACTAGTTTTGTTAGTTTCCAGGAACACTCTTTCTTTTTTATTTTTTTACACAAATGGGAAAATTTATTAAAGTGAAAAGTACACTTGTGAAACATGAGCGTGGGCGAGCTCAAGAGGCTGCCAGGAACACCATTTTGTAATCACTGCAGCTAATGTAAACGTATTACTACTTGCTGCAAAACAGACTTGCTATTGAAATGAACCCCCCCCCCCCCCCACCGCCGAAGTCTCAGGTATGGTTATCTAAACTTTTCAATTTTCTTTTTTTTAAATAAGTCTTATATTTTATATCATCCGTTGAGTCCTTTCTGCATTACTGGCCATAGAGAGAATTAGATTTGAGGGTTGTGACCCTGAGAGCTGGAGTCACCCCTTCTTTAAACTGGAGGCCCCATGTGGGGTCAGACTCAGACATGGTGCCAGTCAGCCCAGTGTTCCCTACAACACATGCTGTGTGTATCTGGCATGTCTGTTTTAAGTCCATTTGACTGGTGGTGGTTTTCCATACCTTTGATGTGAGCTTCTAGTTCCAAAACAGTAGTTTCAGCAGTCAGTGCAGTTTAACAACTTGCTTGAAAATGCTGTAGGGTCTATTTCATGTTACTACAAAATAAGAAATCACTGGATTTGTCATTACTTAGGATAGAAAGTCTTTATAAACCTGATAGAATATAAGTGTATAAAGTACATTAAACACTACTCATGTATTTCCAAGCCTCTTTAGAAGTGAATAGGTTTAGTTGCTGTGTTACAAAACAATTAGATATTAAAAATTGGAGTAGTGAGCTAAAAGGTTACCATCTTTGAAATGATGGATTAAAAAATAAATCAGGCCCAGGTGTTTTCATGGGAAGATCAGCTGGACTTTTTGGTATGATCTAAACGGTTTTATTTAAATTGTGTTGTTGAAGGGCTTTCTGGCACCTTACATGGATTATTTTGCATATTTCTATCAAGAAGTCAGTTCCTGGTATTTAAATGAATACTTCATGAATGCCTCTGAGCTTGTCCTAAAACTCTTTGGGATTTCAAGGATAATGCACGGTTTTACGTTGGTTCAACAGGGTTTTTTAGTTTTTTTATGCAAATACTTGGGTTTAGGACCATTAACAACCACAAGAGTATTGCTTAGCTTACTTTTAGAAAAGTTTCTCAGTAACCAGGCCATGCATATGTCTCTTACTTAGGCCATTTTCTCTCTTTCCTGGTACCTGTTGTCCATCGAGGCAGGAAGTGCATAACATGAAAAATCCCATATTTTATGCGTTGTTTTCACCATTTGATTTTTGTTTTGGAGCCTTGGTCTCCTTAGATGAAGCAAAGGTCTTGGTGACTGTAAAGCGGAATGCTTTTGAGAGATGATAGTACAGGATAGGATCAAAACACAGGTTCGACACAGCAAGGAGCAGTGTGGCCTCTTTGGCTTTAAAGAGTGAAATCCGGGTTGGGCAATCAGATATCACCGTTGTCTGGCTCAGGGTGTATGGGATTCGGACAATGTGATACGGAACAAAACATATGATGTAGCCGGTAGTCACTAAAAGAATGTTGATGAGGGCTTTTTTCACATACTGATAATTTTCGTTGTCTTTGTTTCGGTAGAGTTGTCGAATTACAAGACAGTTAGATATTAAAATGATGGCTGAGAAATTTAAAAATATTGCTACACATACGAAATTTGTCAGTAAATGCCAATTTCTGCCAAACTCCCTTTTGAATTCCATGCATCCCACATTTGGCTTCTCCTCGATGTCTCTGATGGGAATCATCATGTTGGGCACTGTTATAAGAAGGACCATTAGCCACACCACGGTCGATATCATTTTGGCAAATCCAGGTTCTTGGATCCGATAAATCTTGGAGCTGTATGTCAGCTGAAGACAGTGATCAATGCTGACAAATGCTAAGAAAATAATTGACAAGTACATATTAATGTAGATGAGGCAGGCTGTCACTTGGCAGTGGAAAATCTTCAGCTTCCAGGGCGCCACACCCAAGTCAACAACGATTTTCACTGGTAATGCCAGAGTCAGCAGGAAATCAGCCGTAAGCAGGTTAATTAAGTATATGCTTACACACCTGTGATTTTTGTTCTGTACGAAAGCCCAGGTTGCAAAACCACTTCCAATAATTCCAACAAGGAAAACTAAATAAAAAAAATATGTGAATGGCTCCAGATCTCTGTGAACTGGGCAGAAGATAGAACTGTTTGTCATCTTGAGGGGAAGTAAGGATGACTCTGTTTAAAAAAAAAAAAAAAAACAAAAACTGAAGAATCTGTTTAAAAAAAAGGGTTGGGGAGGGAGGTTAGTAATTAAAATTAGAAATGATTTTCTTTAAAAACATTTGTATTCAGAACACCCAGGTCACAAGTTTTCTAATTCTTAGGTAGAATTTTATTGGTGAAATAGATGGTGGGACCATCATGGTTTGTAGAGGAGGCCTGGGTTTTCCATGGTCTGATTTCATGATTTTGGGAAGTCCCATAGAGTTTTGCTTCTAGAATGGATATTTTTGACATAATACTTTTGCATTCTGATAACTCTTGTTACCACTTGGGTTGGAAGTTAGTTTGCAGAGGAGATAAGTGAGCTGAAATTCTGAGAAACAGAGAGGAAATGAGGGCAAAATGGTTTAGTTGTGGCTGAGCCTGAAGAGGTTTCAGTGAGGCTTCCTGGCTTGCTGTTTCCATACATCGACACGAGCTCCTCATGCCGATAATGGGGGACAGAAAATTATTCTGAAATTTAGAGGGAATTATTTTAAAAGTAGGTCCTTCACTATGTCAAGTGCCAGAAAATGTTCATCACCATTGCATTTCATTTTTCTGTTCAGTGAAAAGAGTTGAAGGGTTAGAATCTGGCTTGAATTGACGCTTATTCCTTCTTTTTCCTTACTCCCATTCCCTAGTGACCTGGGCCTGTGATGTCCAGGGGGGACACTGGCCACTTGTGACTACTGAGCACTTGAAATGACAGCCACTTCAACAGCCAAATTGATCTGGGCTGTAAATGCAAAATACGCACCAGGTTTTAAAGATTTTTTTAGGAAACAATACAAGTAGTAAAAGTGTGTACTATTTTGTACAAATAGAACAATTAGTAAAACATCTCCATATTTATTGTATTCAGTGTATGTTGAGATGATATTTCTGATGTTAGGTTAAATATATGATTAAAATTAATTTCTCCTGTTTCTTTTTGCCTTTTCAAATGCAGCTACTGGATAATTTTAAAGTACCTCTACCGTTTGTTTTCTGTTTCTGGTAAACAGTGCTTGTACAGATGTTTCGTGTGAGTGTTTTTGAGAAGTTTGACCACAGATGTATTTTAAAGCCTTTTAGAGCAAGAATATATGATCATTGGTTACAAAATTCTCAAAGAGAAGCTCAGTTATATTTGTATGAAAGCATCTAACTATAATGCTTCTTTTCTTTCACTGTAGGTTTTGAGGCAGTTAAGCCTAAAAGTATAAGACATATTCTTAGAACCATTGTGATTGACACTGATAATCACAATCTTGTCATGTTCCCTCCAGATCTAGAACATAAGTATAAGGTAAACCAATGGGCTTTCGATCCTCTCTTTGGCCTGGTCCAAACTAATGCTCTTAGGGCTACGGATATATCTTTCTGGTGCTGCTTCTTGGTGTACACCCTCCTCATGCATATGAAACACTTTCGTCTTGTTTTAAAGACCAGGAGATTTTGTGTTTTAGCAGAAAAAAACCTGATACAAAACTTCTTAGAAACAGTGAATCTGGGTGACTGGGTGGCTCAGCTGGTTAATCTTAAGGCCCTGGGATGGAGTCCCACATTAGGCTCCCTCCTTAACAAGGGAGTGTGCTTCTTCCTCTGCCCCCCCCACCCCCGCCCCACTTGTGTTCATGCACATTGTCTTTCTCTCAAAAATAAATAAAATTTAAAAAAAAGAAAATCTTAATTATAGTGTCTAAGAAGTCCAAATAAACCGATTCTCTGAAACCTCTCTTTAAAAGTAAATCAACAACAACAAAACCTTTTGAAGCCTTTCTGTTTCTTAATTCTCCTGATTATTTAATGATCCACTGTATACACCCTGGGATGGAACACTATAAACAGATTGTTAAGGCAGACCTACACAAAACTTTATATAAAGTGTCATTTAAAAGGGTACCTGTCCTTCCTCTTTCCTCACTTCAGATAGGACTTCAGGGTTCATACATAATTCATTCTGCACTAAACTCAATGAAAATAATTGAGTACTTTGTGTCTGGCACTGTGCTAAGTACTTTACATGTGCTTATTTAACCTTTCATTATTCCCATCACGTAGACATTATCCCTACTTTATAAATGAGAAAAGTGTGGCACAACGAGGTTAAGTAACACCCAAGGTTATATAGTTGTTAAATTATAGAGCCAGGATTCCAACTCAGACAGTCTGACCTCAGAAGCTATATTCAAAACCACTCTAGAGCTTTGGCTCAGTAATAGTAGTAATCATGGTGATGGTGATGATAGTAACTGTTGTTACAGCAGCCAGCCTTATGAAGTGCTTACTATGTGGCAGAAACTATATTCTAGGCAATTTTCATGTAAAAGAGCAGAAAGAAAATATTAGTTCTTAACTTTCCCCCTAAATACTAATGAGAGAGGTTCAGACTTCAAGTATTTTTTTGTTTCCTTTTACTGTATATATATATTTAAAAGCCAGATCCAGGTTCTACCTTTTGGATCTAAACCTCCCTTACTTTCAAAGTTCCCATGACTTGGTTGCTTTAAGCCATCCCTACTATCTTCACCCCAGTTCCCTAGACTGGTGGTATCTCTCCTCTGCTGTGAACTGCTCCTTCCTGTCTTTGTACTCTGGCTCTGATAAAAATTGGGGATTTATAGGACTTTAAGGATGGAGGGAACCTTTATTGATAGTGTCTAGCCCAAGCCTCAGATCAGTTGAGGAGACTGGGGTCTGGCACTCTGAAATTGTACAAGGTTTTTCCAGCTTGTATGAATGGGCTAGAATCTGACCCCGCTGATGATTTTTAGGCTTTCTGACCTTATCCTTCTTATATCCAAATCCTTCCTATTTTAAAATGCCTGGAGTAAGCTCTTTGTGTCCGGAAGTCTACTCCAGGCTTCATTGACTTCTTAGAACTCTGTTTTTTGGATAGTAACCATTTGTTTGAACCATGGCATTCTGACCATCCTTTTCTTCTCTGGGTCAAAAGCTAGTGTTGAAATAAATTGATCCTCATCTCTGTCACCCACCTTAGCTCATTGTTCCTTTACCAGATGCTTACAATTTTGGCTTATGCTCTTGTATTTCCCCCCCCCTTTAAAAAAATGTTTTATTTATTTATTTGACAGAGATCACAAGTAGGCAGAGAGGCAGGCAGAGAGAGAGGGGGAAACAGGCTCCCTGCTGAGCAGACAGCTCGATGTGGGGCTCGATCCCAGGACCCTGGGATCATGACCTGAGCCGAAGGCAGAGGATTAACCCACTGAGCCACCCAGGTGACCCTGCTCTTGTATTTCTAATGTTACATTATAATAGTTAAAATAGTACTGTGTTTTTTTAAGTGCTCCTATTGTTCATTCTATTATATAATAAAGTCTCATTTTTATAGATGAATATACAGTAAAGAGGAGGATTAGAAAATTGTTTTCATCAATTAATAATTCGTATTCCCTATAGCTAGAACGGGCCATATATACCACTTACGGATAATTTATTTAAAAATAATCACAGCATAATTGTTTATCTGATGATGCTAGAGATTCCTGTAGGACCTTGCACTTGCTTTTTGTGAACCTCAGTCTAGGTTGCAATGAAAAACAAATCTCTTCATTAAAAATTTTTGGTATGTTGATTAGAGGTTAAATCATACTATAATAGCATTTTGTGTTCTCTCTCAGAAATCTGAAGACCAAATGCTTGATAAATGTTTCGTCAACCAATTACTTAGCCTGTGGAAATTTGATGTGCTACAGCAAAAATAAAAAAAACTTCAAGTGTCTCCTTTGTTTGGGATTGAGTGAATAATTGCTTAGGGAGTAAATACACTTACTAGATTTTTCTTTTTAAATGAAAGTCACAATAGAATGTTTTTGAAATTACCTATCAAAATTTTTATGGAAGAAAGTCATTTCGAGATCTGTTGCGCCCTGTTGTAAAGACTTACAACAAGGCATTTATTCATTTTGTTATAAAAAATAAGATTGAGTTACTGAATAGTTAATGTTGGCCTATAAGTAAATATTCAGTCTTGTATAAATTAAACTTTTTTTTTCTTTTGAGAGGAATGGATGAGGTCATCAGATAGAAGAAAATTATAGTGCAGTTCATAGTGAGAATCTATTTAGAATGTAATAATTGGTACCCTCTTACATGGCAGCCTTATCACACAGTGTCCTTTCCAATTTAAATGTCTTAAACACTGAGCATGATAGCTTCCCCTTAGATGGAAAGACATTTGAATATATCAAGTACTTAAAAAGACCTACCTGGGGGTATATTGTCTGAGCCGCTGTGGGCTCGCAGTGGGTCTTCAGAGAAGCAGGAGCTTGCCGTCTGGCCCGAGCAAGAGCACTGGCAGCTCCATTGCACGAAGGCTGGCTGTACAAAAAATTTCCTTTCCTTTTCGTGTGGTTTTAAAGTGTCGCATATTGACGTCGATGAAACTGTGGTTTGTGAATAGTTTACCTGTATGAAAGTCTCCCCAAGAGGTTCAATTTGGTGTGTGCTTCCTTCTGTGTGTTTGTGTATTCTTTTAGAGGAAAGATTTTTATTGTCCCATCGTTGTGCCTTGCATTTATTTTTTTAAACATCCAAGTTATGTTTTCCATCATAATGATTTTAAAGAACATCACTTTTGTGCCTTGAAAGGGGTTATGTGTTAAATATAGTAGGTCTTCAAGCAGAATTTCTTTAGTATATACATCCTGATACTATCAGCTTTTCGAAGTTATAATTAGAACAATTGTTGCAGTTTGGGTTCTGCTGAGTCCTCTATTAATAAAGAAAGATGTGATTTAACATAGTCTGATAAAGTTTATGTTTTATTTGTCTTTCTTCTTTTTTTGTTGTTGTGGAAAAATCTGCAAGTAGCAACAGAAGAAAAATTACATGCACAGAGATAATTACTGTTAATGGTTTTGGTACATAAATTGGCACAAATTTCAGCACAGATTTAAAAATCTTTCTAAGTGTACGCACACCTACTTAAAATGTTATGTGATGTGTGCTGTAGGTATCGTTGTAATTCTTTTCTTTCAAGGATATTTTGGGTCTGTTTCTCTAAGTTCAAGAGTAGGCCATCTGTCAGTTTGGCCCAAATAGCTTAATAAATTGAGCCTGGTATTTAGTAATTAATAGATTGTATGTAAAGGAACCCTCCTGTGTATTTAAATTGTTTGGGTACATGATCATTCTGCCTGTGGTGAGCACATGTTTACTGAGTGTCTGAATGGAGCTCAGCATGGTGAAGGACCTCATGAAAAGTCACTGTACCCCATCCACACCATCGACTGGCTTTGTTAGTTTATCTTTCTTGTATAAGTGTAGCCTTTATAAAAGAGGATATGAGCTCATGTCTCAGCCGTATTTTCTGGAGTCCTACATCTGCTGGTCCAAAGTTGAGTTGAAAGTGCAAAACTATTTCTTGGTTAGGGCCTGAATTCTAGTGTTACTTCATTGGTTTGGTAGGTTCTTTGGTTTTCTCTCCTTTTTTCCTAATAATTCTTAGTTTTCCAGATATTTAAAAAAAAAAAAAAGTCTCTCCAGAATAATCCAAAATGAATCCCTTTTGTAATTACTTTTAAAAAGAAAAATCTCTCAAGAGACTAAAGGAGATGTCAAGCCACGGGGAATTTAGGGAGAGTTTAAGGGAACATTTTGGCAGGGGGGGGCGGTGGTAAGAATGCTTATGATGATAGTAGCCATTTGTTTCGTGGATCCTGGTGTTCTCCCAAATTCATGTAGTAATAATACAATAGTGAGTATGAATAATAACTATTACTGCTATTATTATCACCTGTTGCAAAAGAAGACTTTTTTATATATATGCACTTACAGATTAGGCCCCAAACCCCCAAATCTTAAACTTTGTCCTTGGTTTTTGGTTAAGAAGCAATGTTAACTCTCATCATAACAGTGCTGGGAAAGGCTCTGTCCTTGAAGATTTGTGTGCATTATTGTTGGATGGGACTCAGTGAAAAGCACACTTCAGAAAAGACACCCTTACAGATCATCAAGTAAGTGAGCAGTGATGCTCATGGTTCATATGCACATGCAATGGGGGACAGAGGTGGGGGCATGGAGAGAATTTGGTGAGACAGAGCTGGCTGCCAGTAGAGTGGTGAATTGTTCTAACATGGTATGCACGAAAACCGGAGTGAGCAGTTTTTGGTAGTGCAGTTTTTTGTTTCTTGTTTTAGGTAGGCATATCTATCTGTTTACATCCCTGTTGACTTTGAGGGTATAGCCAGACAGAGCTGAGAAGTATATTTAACTATTCTGAAAGATCTGTGGCCACCATTTTTGTGTCTGGATTGCCAGATAGAAAAGAGCTGAAGGACCCTAGTTCTCACTGTTCCATTTCCTTTTTGGAATGGTGAGAAACCAATCTTTTAATAGTGAAACTGAACCTTGTTCTTTCTTATGAGAATAACCTTCAGGCTATCTGATATTTTGTGGAAGTTTAATCAGAGTAGAAATATGCTTTTTTGGGGCTACCATCCCTGTTTTGTTTTTAACACAAATTCCATTTGAAATTTCCCAAAGTCATTTCTTTACCTCTTTCATTAAGAAAAAAGGGTTCTCAGAGTATATTTTGTTAGTGTTCTGGGAAATTAGATGTCATCACTAACCCAGTATTTTAGAAACCCAAGTGGGCAGAAGTGAGGTGAAGTTATTTTTCCTTGACCTTGGTCATAGCAGTACTTGAAAAGAAATGACGTACTAGTTACTTTAATGAATATTTTGCTTGTTTTAAATAAAACTTGAAAAAGCAAAATTGACCCAGGAATTGACAAAATCTTACTGTAGTCAACTCCTCCAGGCACACAAATCATGCTTTTGATTTTACTGAACACAAATGCCAAACTGTATTTCAGTAGAAGTGTCGTTTTTAATGTTTAACTTTCTTAAAATTTGTTTTTTAAACATGACGTAGTAGCCCTTTGGAGCTAATAGGGAATGGGAAAATGAATATCGGAGTAGGTAGCCACTGCCACAGTCAGACAGCAGTCTGAGAACTTATTTTCTTTTAAGGAAATCTACGATTTGTTAGGAAAGTCCACTCTTTTACAGATGGGGATACTAAGGCCTTGTCCAAGGCTGCTCCATTAGACTCCAGTGACCTAGTACTTCATTATGCTTCTTAAAATGAAAGCGTTGGGGGTGGAAACAATGGTTACAAAGAAGGCCAGCAGGTCCATCCAGCCCGGCCCCCTGTCCTGTTGCCCCCCTTAGTTTAAATTTCAGTACTGCTGAGCTGTGGGAATGGTATATGACTGTGCCTACTCCTCTCACGGAGTCTGCAATGCAGGATGCTCTCAACTCAAAGTAGTTTGCCTCCTGAAGCTTTTTTATGATCTTTGGGTAGGAGGCTGTTCCTTGGTTAAGAAATGCTGGTGATAAAGATGTTTCTCTGGGGTGTGTGTGTGTCTGTCTGTCTGTCTGCCTTCTCTCGGGAGCCACTGTGCTTTCGGTTCACATTTTGAAAGATCTTTTTAAAACATGTAATCCAATCAAGAAATGGGCAGAGGACACGAACAGACATTTCTGCAAAGAAGACATCCAGATGGCCAACGGACACATGAAAAAGTGCTCCATATCACTCGGCATCAGGGAAATACAAATCAAAACCACAATGAGATATCACCTCACACCAGTCAGAATGGCTAAAATCAACAAGTCAGGAAATGACAGATGCTGGCGAGGATGTGGAGAAAGGGGAACCTTCCTACACTGTTGGTGGGAATGCAAGCTGGTGCAACCACTCTAGAAAACAGCATGGAGGTTCCTCAAAATGTTGAAAATAGACCTGCCCTATCACCTAGCAATTGCACTATTGGGTATTTACCCTAAAGATACAAACGTAGTGATCCGAAGGGGCACGTGCACCCGAATGTTTATAGCAGCAATGTCCACAATAGCTAAACTATGGAAAGAACCTAGATGTCCATCAACAGATGAATGGATCAAGAAGAAGTGGTATATATACACAATGGAATACTATGCAGCCATCAAAAGAAATGAAATCTTGCCATTTGTGACAACATGGATGGAACTAGAGCGTATCATGCTTAGCGAAATAAGTCAAGCAGAGAAAGACATCTATCATATGATCTCCCTGATATGAGGAAGTGGTGATACAACATGGGGGGTTAAGGGGGTAGGAGAAGAATAAATGAAACAAGATGGGATTGGGAGGGAGACAAACCATAAGTGACTCTTAATCTCACAAAACAAACTGAGGATTGTTGGGGGGAGGGGGCTTGGGGGAAGGGGGGTGGGGTTATGGACATGGGGGGGGTGTGCTTTGGTGAGTGCTGTGGGGTATGTGGACCTTGCGATTCACAGACCTGTACCCCTGGGGATAAAAATATATGTTTATAAAAAATAAAAAATTAAAAAAAACATAAATAAAAGAAAAAAAATAACATGTAATCCCTTTGTCCACTTGGATTAGTCCAAAGACTTTCTCCCCCTGACTCTCACTGAGATTGGCAGCTTCAAATCTCAGAGCGACAGCTGGGATTAGACCACAGTACTTTTTAAGGGAGGCATAGACAGACACAGAGCTTCCAAAACGTTGCTGATTCTGTTACTTAAACACTCTCTCGGCTTTCCCTTTTTAATGAAACAGAGAGTAAAAAGTCGGAAGTATTTTTTTTTAATTAATTATTTTTATTAACATGTAATGCGTTATTTGCCCCAGGGGTCAGGTCTGTGAATCGTCAGGCTTACACATTTCATAGCACTCACCAAGAAGTGTTTTGAAGGCAAAGGGTTTTACATGTTCTTAGAATGTGAACTCGATTATAAGAATGACTGAGTATATTCATTCCCCTTGCCTGTCCCTTTGGTTCTTTTTATTAAAGACTGTACAGTATTATTGGGTAACCGTACAGTTCATTTCACCTTTCAGTTGTGTGCTATTTGATGGATGGATATGAAATAATTAACAAGCGAAATCCCTAAGAAAGAAATTTGAATGGTTATCTTGTTTCTTTTTGGTCACTGAAGTTCATTTTCTCCCCTTTGAGTGGTTGTGGTCCTTTTCAGAAGTTGTGAGTAACACATTTTCAAAGTTCGAATACATTTTACAAACTCTGTTGTTACCTTCCAGGTGAAGGTTCTCTGGAGACATTCTCCCAACCCCTTGCCATGTGAGTCCTTGTTTTTTGATCAAGTACTTAAGGAAAGTTCTAACAGATGTTTGTTGACTTTAGGCTGCCTCCTTAGCTCCCGTGCTAGAGGGTATTTTTGTTATGTTTAGTAGGTTATGGTGTAGAGGGGGTCGCACGGAACCTGTAGCACCTGCAGTGAAACTGTTAGAACTCAGTAAGTCTTAGGGCATTAGATTCCATAGGGTTAGGGAGAAAGCAGAAGACAAGAAACCAGGATAGGGGATGATTAGGATGCGGTCATTCTGAGTGAGAAGCAGTAAGGAGCTCCCACCCTTAGATGGGAATGGATGGACACTGGGAACAGTGGAAGAAGTATGGTACAGGGCTGTGGTTTCAGGCAGGGAGGGGAGTCGACTTTGGTTTCAGTCCTGGTGCGGGAAGTCTGAGGAGAGAATCCAGGTGGATAGGTAGAAAGGTGAGTTCGAGGATTGGCTTATGTTTTTAGTGCTACCTCGTTACTTGATAAAGCATAGATTGTTTTTATTTTATTCCTTCTCTTTTAGATAGCTGATATTCCTTAGTGTTTTATTGTCATAACCAGGACATTCTGCTTCTGTTTTTGTTTGTGTATTTGTCTTTTGGATTCTGTATGTAAATGAAGTCATACAGTATTTGTCTTTTTGTCTGGCTTATTTCACTTATATTCAGCCCATATGTGTTGTTGCAAATGGCAAGATCTCATTCTTTTCTATGGCTGAGTAGTATTCCATTGTATATAGACACCACTTCTTTATCCATCATCTGTGGATGGACACTTGGATTGCTTCTGTATCTTGGCTATTGTAAATAATGCTGCAAGAAATAGGGCACATATATCTTTTCAAATTACTGCTTTCATTTTCTTTAAGTGTCTAGTACTGGCGTTATTGGATCATATGATATTTTGATTTTTAATTTTTAAAAAGATTTATTTATTGGAGAGAGAGAGAGAGAAAGAGAGAGAGGGTGTGAGTGCACACATGGGGGCAAGGGCTAGAGGAAGATGATTTTGCTTAGAACTCAATCTCATGACCCTGAGATCATAACCTGAGTCAGAGGAGGAGTTGGATGCTTAACCGACTGAGCCATGCAGGCACCACTGTATCTTTAATTTTTAAAGGAACTTCCATACTGCTTTCCACGGTTTGGCTGTATCAGTTAACATGGCCACCAACAGTGTACGAGGGTTCCTTTTTGTCCATGTCTTTCAGCACTTGTTCTATCTCGCCTTTTTTGACACTAGCCATTCTGATGGTGTAGGGCGATATGTTACTGTGGCTTTGGTTTGCATTTCCCTGATGATGAATGATGTTGAGCATGTGTCTGTTGGCCATTTATAGGACTTCTTTGGGAAAAATGGCTATTCAGTGCTTTCCCTGTTTTTTGATTATATTATTTGGTTTTCTAGTGTTGAGTTTTATAGG
The DNA here is from genome assembly GCF_964662115.1 of Mustela nivalis. Taxonomy (NCBI): domain Eukaryota; kingdom Metazoa; phylum Chordata; class Mammalia; order Carnivora; family Mustelidae; genus Mustela; species Mustela nivalis. Next base: position 75,761,711 of record NC_139020.1, read on the forward strand.
CTCTTTATATATTTTGGATACTAATTCCTTTTTGGATATATTATTTGCATATATCTTCTTCCATTCAGTAGATTGCCTTTGGTTTTGTTGATGATTTTTTTTTTTTTTTTTTGCTGTGCAAATAATGAGACATTCTGAATGTAACTTTTTAAACACTTAAGAAACTTATTTTAAATAGCATTGGTAGGGAAGCCCTGGTTTCCCTATTTAAAAAATAGCATTTTCCTTTTTATTTACCTAACTACTTTCATAGCATCAACCAGATAGGAAAACACATTTAGTCATAACATTGCGATTATTTTTTTAATAGTGGCAATTTTTAAAAATTAAAATTGGTGGTTAATTTACAAACAAAATGAGAATTAACTTCTCATTTTGGTCAGTAAATATCGGGGAGAGCCAGTGTTTTTTCAGAAAGCCATGTTGTAAAAAGTAGAATGTAAATAATTAACAGCTTGAAAAAGCTCCTAGTTAAATGTAGAGATCTTTTAGTTTAGAAAAGGGATTATTAAGTAGTGTGAAGTATTGTATGGGGAAGATGAGAGCCACATTTCAGTGGCCTTTTATGTCAGGAGATGGGATGATAGGAAAGTAAACCTTTAGAACTTTGTCATACACTTGGGAGGAAGATGTAAGTTACACAGTGACCTGGAATCTGGGAGGGAAGCAGGAGGTAGTGCAGCTGTGGGCTTCGCCTGACATACTGACACCAAGTGAATCGGAGCTGGTGACATCTGGAGGTTGGAAATAGAACAAGATGGCCCTGGGCCCACAGTCTTGTATTTCGGGTCCCCAAAGCACTGAAGGTAGTGTTTGGGAAGTGGGTTGAGATGATGAGATCACAGAGATCTTAACTGTTACCATGAAAGAAGTCAGACTTATGCAATGAGCACATTCAAAAAGTAGCAAGTAGTGTTTGTCAATGAAAATACTTTTCATC